>NC_080074.1:83517220-83684720 GCF_949987535.1 Balaenoptera acutorostrata
CATTTTGTTATAAAGCAGAAACTAACACACCATTGTAAAGCAATTATACTCCAATAAAGATGTTTAAAAAAAAAAAAAGCTTTATGAAACCTCACTTATGTCAGTCTTACTCTATTCAAGCTGCTATAACAGAATACCACAAACTGGATGGCTTATAAGCAACATAGACTTATTTCTCACAGGCTGGGAAGTCCAAGATCAAGACACCAGCATGGCTGGGTCCTGATGAGAGCCCACTTCCAGCCGTCTTTTTGCTGTGTCCTCACATGGCAGAAGGGAGTAAGGGAGCTCTCTGGGGTCTCCTTTACAAGGTCACTAATCCCATTTGTAAGGGCTCTGCCCTCATGATCTAATCACCTCCAAATACTATCACATAACTAATCTATTTATATAATTAAATAAAGAAAAAAATTACTCCTATAATATGCCACAAAAGTATTTGATAAAATTCAACATTCATCGCTGATAAAAAGTAACAAAATATTTTTACAAAATAACTTTCCCAACGAACCTGATTTATATATATATAATATATGTCTCAGAGGTTTAATTTTAAGATTGCAGAATTAAGTTAGCATACTTTATTTTGCTCCTCCCCAAAAGGTTTTTTGTTCTTGCTTTGTTTTTTACATAAACCACCAATATGGTGTCTCAGCCAGTGATCCTTGGAAAACAGAGCCCAAGGCAAAGCTTACTAGCACATTATTGAGGGATATAATCCTTAAGTCACAAGAGTAAGCGAGGCAGGGAAGGGGGGAAATAAATGCAAGATGGTGCATTGCCAAACTGGTCACAGCTTCACAAGAAGGCACAACCAATTGCATCATCACATAGGACATATCGAGAGAGGACTGAGGGCACCACTGTTCCTAGGAACAGCTCTTCTTTCCCATCTTATGTCTCTCACTGGGTCCAAGTCAGCCACAAGAGCATTAATGTTCCCTCCCCCCACCCACCCACATTTCTAGGCTCTGTTACCCAGCCCTGCCGGAACAGCAGCTGAGGAAGTGAGATCCTATACTCTGAAGCCCTATATCTCCTCTGAATCAGGAGGAATAAGAACATCTCTGGATCAATGGCAGCAGGGACAAGGGTGATTGTGCCAAAGCCTGATCTTCATGCCAAAGCAGGCTTAGACAGTCGGCAGTGTTAGGAGACAAGGTGGCAGTGGGCAGGCACAAGGGTTCCCCATTGAGCAAATGGATGAAGCCCAGGTGGCAGGTGGAGATGAACAAATCTAGGGAGGTAAAAAAATTGGTACATAGGAAAAATAAAAAAGACCAAAAAATAAGTTAGAATCTGGAAACCAAATAGATTAATGGTATCTCACTTAGCAGACTAAAGATAGCTAAACCCTAAGTGGGAAATGTGGGAAGCTGAATAAACAAAATACCGGATCAAATTGATACCCTGAGACACCTAGGAAAGATGTAGGCAATGCCCACCTCCTTTCCAGTGTGATTTTCCTGGCCACCCCATCACCTTCCTTGCTGTCATCAAGGGAGAAACCTCCTGAGAAACAATTTTATTCACAACACAGAGTTCTTTAAAAGCTCAAGAACTAATATCATTCATTCCTCCTGGAATTGGATTGAAAGTTAATGATGGGAAAGGGGGAGCAGCAGCAAGGAGGATTGAGTGAAAATTCTTTGAAAAGCAATTAAATTCTTAAATCCCCTCTTCCACTCCAAGCTGTTGGGTGAGTGTTCCATCCCCTTCTTAGAAGTCTTGAGATTTAGTCTCTGAAGAGGGTAAAATAAAGGATTTCTCAACTGGGGAGTACAGTTGAACAGTGAGCTATCATACTAAAATTAGAGGGCTAAATTGACTTAAGCACATTGAATGCCAAATACTGACATGGCTGGTCCCTACCCCAGTCCCAACATGGTTTCCAGAAGGCTTGCAGCCTGTCCTCTACCTTCCAGGCAGGAGATTAAGATTCTTCCCTGGCAAACCTGGCAAAGTCCAAGATAACATCCAAGTTCCTCAACAATGGCCTGACTACCCTAATTGTGAAACTCAATGTCAATAAACCCCACCCATATGCTCAGAAGTTCTAAACAGTTTTTTAATCCCTCACGCTTAATCATGAACAGATAGGCTACTATTATGAAATATCTGACTTCTAACATTGAAAATAAAAACAAAGAGAAGAAAAAAATAAGTTGGGAAAAAAGAGACTAAGATTTTTTTAATATTCAAAAATCTATCATTATTATCCCCAGAGAGATCAATGATCTTGCATCCATAATGAATGAAAAGGATAATCGTTAAAAAAGAAAAAAGAAAAAGAA
Source organism: Balaenoptera acutorostrata (assembly GCF_949987535.1). Taxonomy (NCBI): domain Eukaryota; kingdom Metazoa; phylum Chordata; class Mammalia; order Artiodactyla; family Balaenopteridae; genus Balaenoptera; species Balaenoptera acutorostrata. The sequence continues at coordinate 83,519,515 of NC_080074.1, forward strand.
AAAGAATATTCAGAAGGGAAAGAAATAGAGAAATTAGGGGAGAGGAAAATAACAATAAAATAATTAGAGAAAATTTCCCAGATGAGACAGACATGAGTTTGCAGATTAAATGAATTCATTAAATGCCCAACAGAGCAGGCAAAATAGATCCACACCAAGGTACAGTGTGGTAAAATTTCTGAAAATTGAGGACAAAGAGAAATTTCTAAAAGATTCCAGAGATTTTTTTTAAAAGACAAACTACAAGGGATAAGAAATCAAAATGGCTTTGAATTCGTAGCAACAACACTGATACAATGACATGGAAGTAAGGCCTCCAAAATTCTGAAGGAAAATAATTTTAGCCCATACTTCTATACGCAGGTGAACTATCAATCAAATGGAAGCACGGAGTAAAGAATATTTTTTCAGATGTGAGAACTCAAAGATTTTACTTTTTCTCATAAGCTTTTTCAGGATGGTCTTCGAAATTGTGTTCTACCAAAATTAACAAAGAAAAGATATACATGGAGCACAGAAAACAGAAGAACCCATACTAGAAAGGCAAAGGAAACCTCTAGAATGATGGTGAAGGTAAATCCCAGAATGAATGTTGTATGCTAGGGACAGCAAACAACCAGGACACATTAGGCTGGAAAACATGTGGCCAAGGAAAGGGCACACATGTATAGCTACTGTTTCTGCCAGCCTGAAAAAAAAAAAAAGTGAATTTCAATGGTACAGTGACAACCACATAACTGAGACTAACTGATAAAACAATAAAGAATTATGTTCTAAAAAATGATTACACAGAAATCTCATATCTTTCTTTTAACTAACATTCTGGTAAATGCCGTATGGTCTCTATAGCCCACAGTGTAGAAGAAAGAAAAGATCTGCTTGAATAAGAATTCTACTATCTGGGGAATTGTCTGGCAGTCCAGTGGTTAAGACTTGGTGCTTTCACTGCCATGGGCCCAGGTTCGATCTCTGGTCGGGGAACTAAGATCCCACAAGCCACAAAGTGCAGCCAAAAAAAAAAAAAAAAGAATTCTATTATATTTACATATGTATTTATATACATATTTATAGATGCCTAGTATGACTCTGAGACAATATGAAAAAAGTTGTCTCTTTTTTCATAACAATGAAATGGCTGCCTCCAAAAGGAGAACTGCGTGGATGAGGGAAAGAGGTATTAAAAAAAGTTATTTTCACTATTTACTGTTTTGTTTTTCTGTACCATTGGCATGTGTTAACTTTTCAAAAAATGTTATAAGAAAAATTCTTTACATATGTGTGTGGGTGCTTCAAATAAGGAGCCAGAATCATGCTTAAATAACCACTTAACTCTGGTGTTTCTCGAAAGTGCAGGAGAGAAAGGAGCAAACTGAAAAAGACGCTTGCCAGTCTAAAGAGCTGGTGTCAAAAAAAGTCCTCCCCAAAAATCTGAAGATGCAGAACTTCTCAACTGTGTCATGGGACTGCCGTCTCCTCATCAGGAAACCTCAGCACCCTTTTCCCAGCCAAGAGCCAAACCTCGAATGCCAAGCATGAGGCTGTCAGGCGGGTTGGTGGCAAAGTGTCCTCGCCTGTGGACACAGCAGGTGGCTTTCTATGCCGTGAACCCCGAGATGAAGTGCTGCCAGAAAGGAGCTTTGCACAGTGGCCCCTCTGTTTTGTTTCCTTGTTTCTAACTACCATGTGGGGGGAGGCGTGCCTTCTACTGAGGCGAACGCTCTGTCTTTAGGGGTCCTCTAGGCTTGCCCCTGGACTTGGACTAAACTCCTTGGAAGGTGGGCACCTGAAGAGCTGTCAGGGATGCATCATGCATTCCTTGGGGCCACAGATTCACAAGAAAGGTTTGGAATGAACCTGAGATGCAGATGGAGACGGGAGGTCCTGTGAGAAATGGCCCAGAAGGGGACAGTACCTGGATGTTGCCATGACGATGGATGTGCTTGCAGAGGCGGGAAGAGGAGGCACCCAATGTTCGGCTGGCAGTCTCCTCCTGCCCACTGAGCCGGGCAAGTTCATAGCTCTGTCCTTGCCTTGGACACGGTGGCAGCGCCTCTGTCCCTGGGATGTACCTGAGGGAGGGCTTCTAGAAAGACTGCTGGTTTAGATGAAACCCAGAGGCTAAGTAAGGCTCAGGCTGTCCTCTGGAGACAGTGGGTGGGGTCTCCTGTCTCAGCCCCGCCAGCCCCGCCTCAGCCCCCTGTATCCAGCCGGGCCAGTGGGATAACTGGGAAGGGGCCTGCCCCCTCTTCACTGTGGCTAATGTTTGCTAGGCCAGTTATGGTGGACCAATGATACAGTGTTTTCCCTCTTCGGTTTCCCACCCGGTTTCCCCTTTTCAGGGTTTTGTGGAGGATTTTGTGGTTGTTGTTGTTTTTCTTCCTCTCTCCTTTGCATTTGAGGATCGTGGTCAGCGGAGCCCCGCCGTTCCCCGGAGGGGCCCTGTAGTTTCTGTGCGAAGAGGCACCTGCTCCTGCTTTGATGAGGATGAAGGGCATCCGGTTGCTGTTAGTTATATTCATGCCCCTCCACCACCACGGGCGATGCTTTAAAGGTTCAACTGCTGTACAGAGAAGGATTTGCTGAGTTTGCAGCTGGGTGTCAGTATCCGGACCCATGGGGGGCCTCCCCACCCACGCGTCCCACCGGGATGGGCAGTGCGTCCAGGGCCATTCAGTTGCCAAGCATCAGGAAATCATTTTGTACAACCACCCGAAGCAGAGATATTTTTTAAAAAGCATGAATTATTTTCAGTTGTTTTGTGACGATCCTACTTTTTTCTTTTCCCTGTAACTTCGTGTCGGTGATTCTTTCACATCAGGTAAATCTTGAGAAAGCCTTTGTGGCCCCTCCCTCCCAGGCCGCACTCAGTACCCATGCGTGTGCACCCCCAGCCTTTCTCAGTAGTTAAGACGTTCTAGGCAATACCATAGGCACAGCTGACTGTGTCTCTCTCTTTGAGTGCAAGAAACTCATCTTTAAAAAATACAAAAAAAAAAAAAAATTTACACAAAATACAAAAAAATATCTTTTTTAGTCCAGAGTTTTCTACAGGTATTAATGAATATTTTTCTTAATCCTTATAAGTTTTATGTGTTTAATATTTCTTAAAACCGGTAGCATTAATTTATACTTTTGTAGCAGCACCATATTTTTATAAATAGCCAGTGCTTTGGCTCAAGTCTCCACAAGGGGTTTATGCAGGGTTACCTTGGGACCCTGTGTACCATGTACTGTATTTTTTTAAAAAGTTACCCTATGTTACCCTTGCTGTGTTAATTAACAAAAGACATTGTTTGCGGTCTCCTGTGTCGTTGGTGTGGACCCAACAGTTCTCCAAGGAGTCACATTGCATGGGGGTTGGGTTGACAGTTCTTGTGATATGTAAACGCCCAAGACCAAACATGAGGGTTTATTTAGGCTTTTCTCTTTGTCCTTTGGATTTTTGGTTTCATTTCGTTTTGGTACCGTTTCTCCATTTACAGCCAAATCAGTTTTGTGGTGTTTAAAACTTTTACTAATGTCAAATGGAGGAAAGGAACAGAAAAAAGAAAAAAAAAAGATTTTTACAAAGTAATAAAATTTTAAACTGAGCTGTTTAAATGTTGCTGTTTTTACCTGTCCTTGTCCAAAAGTGGGGCATTCCCAGGGAGAAGAGGAAGGTTCCACTTGGTTCCTTAAATTGCCAAAAGCCCCCGCCCAGAATTCAGCACCCCTTACCCCCCGAATTCTTGCAACATTATTTCCCAGTTGGTTGATGCCAAGGCAAAAAGACATCCTTTTAATGGTTAGAGAGGATCAGTTGCTTAAATGATTTCCTGTCAGTGTTGTATTTATGGTTTTCAATAAAACGACCTTTAGGAAGATAAAAAAAAAAAAAAGCATTTACTATCAAGTGAAAAATTGTCTATCATATTATTATTTAGCATTGTTTACTAAGTATTAACCATTCAATTTAAAAGATTTCCAACTTAAAAGATAAGAGGGATTATTTGCAGATGGCATGACTCTAAATTTAGAAAAACCAAAAGTGGAACTCAAAATTTATTAGAAACTATGAGGTAATTTAGTGAGAGTTATGTGTCAATTATGAATTTAATATATAGTAATCCATAACTTTATTAATAAGTGTATTTTATCATATCTACTTACTTTACAGAATTAATTAATATTCTCCTTTAAAAAGTTTTAAAACAAACAAGAATGTACCAGATAAAAATGTTCTTCTCCCTATGCCACCGACCTTCATACAATCTTATAACCTACATTCTAATATAACTCCCATTTTATAGATAAGGATTTAAGTATAAATAATAAAACCATAAAGAATTAGATAAAAACATGATTAAATGGTCTTTAACTCTTGAGTAAAATAAGCACATCACAAATTTCAAAAGCCATAAAGAAAAAGAGTGATAAATTAGGAGTTTGGGATTAACATACACACACTACTATGTATAAAATAGATAAACAACAAGGACCTGCTATATAGCACAGGGAAATATATTCAATGTCCTGTAAGAACCTATAATGGAAAAGAATCTAAAAAAGAATATATTCGTATTCATTTGTTTATATATACATATATATGTGGAATCACTTTGCTGTACACCTGAAGATAACTCAACATTGTAAATTAACTATACTTCAATTTTTTAAAAGGTTTTTAAAAAAAAAAGTGATAATTTTACTACCTAAAAAATAAATTTTTCATATAAAAGTACTATAAATATAACCAAAAAATATTTGCAACATTTATAACAAAGTATTAATAATTGTATCCTTTATATATAAACCGCCCTTCTGAATCAAAAAACAGAAGGCAAACAACCTAATAGAAAAATGGGCAAATAAATGGTCAGACAGATCTCTGAAGGAGATATAAAAGGACCAACAAACACAACAAAAATGCCCAATGCCCAACCATAATCACAATTCCAGGTTACAAATTAAATTAATAAAGTACTGTTTTTTTAATCCAATAGATTGGCAAAGATTAAGCATTTAATGATACCCAATGTTGGCAACAGTTGGGAAAAACTGACATTCTCTTTGCATTACTGGTTAGGTATAATTTGGTACAATGTTTTGGAGGGTAGTTTGGCAATATAAGTAAAAATGTTATATACATATACTCTATAACACAGCAATCCTACTTCTAGGAATTTACCTTAAGGCAGCTATTACACAAAGGTTCAAAAATATATGTACAAAGATGTTCATAGAGAAACTGTAAGAACAAAAACTCAAAATGAATGTTACTGGTTAAATATAGTATGCTATATCCATACAATAAAATATTTTATACTTTTTAAAATTTTAAGTATATCTCTATATATCACTATGCAAAGACATCCAAGTTATATATTAAGTGAATAAAGCAAGTTATAGAACAATGCATGTAGTATTGTCCATAATGAGTGAATATATATATACTTTTATGTTCACAAAATTTTCTAGAAGGACACAGCAAAAGTGTTAAGAATGACTACTACTGGGGGCGGAGTCAAGATGGCGGCAGGGGAGGATATGGAGTTCACATCTCCCCACAACTAGGGCACCTGCCAGACGCTGGTGGGGGACCTTGACACCCAAGGAGACAGAAGGAACCCCCGAGCGACCGGGTAGGATGTGAGGAGAGTGAGGGGGGAGGAGGAGTGGAGGCCGGATGGGACCCGCACCCGCGAAAAGTAGCTGGGAGGTGGGAGGGGTTCCCATGCCTGGAGGGACCCTGAGGGGCTTGGAGGATCGGGGGGAGTGCATCTAGTCTTTCCCCTGCCCAGTCGGCCCCGGGAAGCCTGTGGGGCTCCTGGGCCAGGTCCTCCAACTTCCGAGGCCCCCTCTGGGCTGCGTTGGTCCTAGGGGCATAGGAGGGAGGTGGGGGGAAGAAGAGGAGAGGCAGGTGGGAGGGGCCCTTCAGGACGGAGGATCAGGGGAGGTGTGGAAGGCGTTTCCCCTGCCCACTCTGGCCCCAGGAAGCCGGCTGGGCTCCCAGGCCAGTTCTCCATTCTCCCGGGTCCTCTCCAGACTCCTGGGTCCTATGAGCATGGGAGGGAGGGAGAAGGGGGGAAGAGGAGAGGTGGATGCGGCAGTGGGGGTGGGGGGACCCTCCAGGACAGGAGGATCAGGGAAGGCATGGCTGGCATTCCCCCCATGCACCAGGTCCCAGGAACCCTGTTGGGCTTCCGGGTCCAGTCCACTGCCTTCTGGGGCCCCTCGCCAGCCACGTGGGTCCTAGGGGCATAGGAGGGAATGGGCAGTGGAGAAAAAGAGAGGCCAATGGAGAGGGGCCCTGCAGGATAGGAGGATCAGGGGGGAGTGCCTAGTGTTTCCTCCACCCACTTGGGCCCAATGAGCCTGCTGGGGTCCTGGACTTGGTCCTCCTCCCTCCAAGGCCAGAGGCACTCCTGCTGCAATGAGCTTAAGCCCCACCCCCACCCGTACCAGGGTCTTATCCATCCTTGTGGGTACTAATCACAGATACTGCCCACGACCTAAACCCCAAACCTGCCTAAGCCCCACCCCACACAGCCAAGGCTTTTTCTGGTTTTTTTTTTTCTCCTCTTTTTTACTATTGTGGTTCTGTTTTACCTTCCAGTTGTTGTTCCATCTATATTTTTAATTTTTTATTCTTCTAACATATCTGTTAGTTTTCTAATCTTATTTTATATTTTTACTCTTTATTATTGTTCTGCTCCTTTTTTCCTTTTTTCCTTTTTCTTTTTTTTTTTTTTTGCTGCCCCATGTAGCTTGTGAGATCTTGGTTCATGAGCCAGGGATCAGGCCTGAGGTCCTGCAGTGGGAGCTCTGAGTCCAAACCACTGGACTAACAGAGAACCTCAGACCCCAGTGATTATTCATCAGAGTGAGGTATCCCAGAGGTCCTCATATCAGTGCCAAGACCCAGCTCTACCAAACAGCCTACAAACTCCAGTGCAGGCCAAACAACCAGTAAGACAGGAACACGATCCCACCCATCAAAAAAAAAAAAAAAAAAAAAAGAGATGACAAAAAAATATGTCACAGGTGAAGGAGCAAGGTAAAAACCTACAAGGCCAAATAAATGAAAAGGAAATAGGCAACCTACCTGAAAAAGAATTCAGATTAAAGATAGTAAAGATGATCCAGAATCTCAGAAATAGAATGGAGGCACAGACAGAGAAAATACAAGAAATGTCTAACAAAGCTCTAGAAGAACTAAAGAACAAACAAGCAGAGATGAACAACACAATAACTGAAATGAAAAATACACTAGAAGGAATCAATAACAGAATAACTGAGGCAGAAGAACGGACAAGTGAGCTGGAAGACAGAATGGTGGAAATAACTGCCGAGGAGCAGAATAAAGACTAAAGAATGAAAAGAATTGAAGACAATCTGAAAGACCTCTGGGACAACACTAAATGCACCAACATTCGAATTATAGGTGTCCCAGAAGAATAAGAGAGAAAGAAAGGGTCTGAGGAAATATTCGAAGAGATTATAGTGGAAAATTTCCCTAACATGGAAAAGGAAATAGTCACCCAAGTCCAGGAAGCTCAGAGAGTCCCACTGAGGATAAACCCTAACAGAAACACACCAAGACACATATTAATGAAACTAACAAAAATTAAATTCAAAGAAACAATATTAAAAGCAGCAAGGAGAAAGCAAAAAATAACATACAAAGGAATCCCCATAAGGTTCTCAGCTGATTTTTCAGCAGAAACTCTGCAGGCCTGAAGGGAGTGGCAGGATATACTTAAAGTGATGAAAGAGAAAAACCTACAACCAAGATGTCATTCAGATTTGACAGAGAAATCAAAAGCTTTTCAGACAAGCAAAAGCTAAGAGAATTCAGCACCACCAAAGAAGCTTTACAACAAATGCTAAAGGAAATTCTCTAGGCAGAAAACACAAGAGAAGAAAGAGACCTACAAAAACAAACCCAAAACAATTAAGAAAATGGTAATAGGAACATACATGTCAATAATAACCTTGAATATAAATGGATTACATGCTCCAACCAAAAGACACAAACTGGCTGAATGGATACAAAAACAACACCCATATATATGCTGTCTACAAGAGACTTACTTCAGACCTGGGACACCTGCAGACTGAAAGTGAAGGGATGGAAAATGATATTCTATGCAAATGGAAATCAAAAGAAAGCTGGAGTAGCAACACTCATGTCAGATAAAATAGACTTTAAAATAAAGACTGTTACAAGAGATAAGGAAGAACATTACATAATGATCAAGGGATCAATCCAAGAAGAAGATATAACAATTATAAATATTTATGCACCCAACATAAGAGCACCTCAATACATAAGGCAAATGCTAACAACCATAAAAGGGGAAATTGACAGTAACACAATAGTAGGGGACTTTAACATCACACATACACCAATGGACAGATCATCCAAATAGAAAAAAAATAAGGAAACACAAGCTTTAACTGACACAATAGACCACTTCTTAAGTGCACCCAGAACATTCTCCAGGATGGATCACATCTTGGGTCGCAAATCAAGCCTCGGAAAATTTAAGAAAATTGAAATCGTATCAAGCATCTTTTGTGACCACAATGTTATGAGATTGGAAATCAATTACAGGAAAAAAAAACTGTACAAAACACAAATACATGAAGGCTAAACAGTACACTACTAAATACCCAAGAAATCACTGAAGAAATCAAATAGGAAATTAAAAAATACGTAGAAACAAATGACAATGAAAACACAATGACCCAAAACCTATGGGATGCAGCAAAAGCAGTTCTAAGAGGGAAGTTTATAGCAATTGAAATTTTTTTTTAATTTATTTATTTTATTTATTTTTATTTTTGGCTGTGTTAGGTCTTCATTGTTGCATACGAGCTTTCTCTGGTTGCAGCAAGCGGGGGCTACTCTTCGTTGCAGTGTGAGGGCTTCTCATTGCAGTGGCGTCTCTTGCTGTGGAGCATGGGGTCTAGGCACACGGGCTTCAGTAGTTGCAGCACACAGGCTCAGTGGTTGTGGCGCATGGGCTTGGTTGCTCTGTGGCATGTGGGATCTTCCCAGACCAGGGCTCAAACCTGAGTCCCCTGCATTGGCAGGCGGATTCTTAACCACTGTGCCACCAGGGAAGCCCCAATATAGCAATTCAATCATACCTCAAGAAACAAGACAAATCTCAAATAAACAATCTAACCTTACACCTAAAGCAACTAGAAAAAGAAGAACAAAGAAAACCCAAAGTCAGTAGAAGGAAAGAAATCATAAAAATCAGAGCAGAAATAAGTGAAATAGAAATGAAGAAAATAGCAGAGATCAATAAAACTAAAAGTTGGTTCTTTGACAAGATAAACAAAATTGATAAACCATTAGCCAGACTCATCAAGAAAAAAAGGGAGAGGACACAAATCATTAAAATTAGAAATGAAAAAGGAGAAATCACAACTGACACCACAGAAATACAAAGGATTATAAGAGACTACTACAAACAACTATATGCCAATAAAATAGACAACCACGAAGAAATGGACAAATGCTTATAAAGGTACAATTCTCCAAGACTAAACCAAGAAGAATTAGAAAATACAAAAAGACTTATCACAAATAATGAAATTGAAACTGTATTTAAAAATCTTCCAACAAACAAAAGTCCAGGACCAGATGGCTTCACAGGTGAATTCTATCAAACTTTTAAAGACTAGCTAATGCCAATCCTTCTCAAACTCTTCCAAAAAATTGCAGAGGGAGGAACACTCCGAAATTTGTTCTATGAGGCCACCATCACCCTGATACCAAAACCAGACAAAGATATCACAGAAAAAGAAAATTACAAACCAATATCACTGATGAACATAGATGCAAAAAGCCTGAACAAAATACTAGCAAACAGAATCCAACAACATATTAAAAGGATCATACACTATGATCAAGGGGGATTTATCCCAGGAATGCAAGGATTCTTCATATATGATACACCATATTAACAAATTGAAGGATAAAAACCGATCATCTCAATAAATGCAGAAAAATCTTTTGACAAAATTCAACACCCACTTATGATAAAAACTCACCAGAAAATGGGCATAGAAGGAACCTACCTCAACATAATAAAGGCCATATATGACAAACCCACAGCAAACATCATCCTCAATGGTGAAAAACTGAAAACATTTCCACTAAGATCAGGAACAAGACAAGGATGCCCACTCTCGCCACTCTCATTCAACATAGTTTTGGAAGTCCTAGCCACAGCAATCAGAGAAGAAAAATATATAAAAGGAATACAAATTGGAAAAGAAGAAGTAAAACTCTCACTGTTTGCAGATGACATGATACTATACATAGAAAACTCTAAAGATGCCACCAGAAAACTACTAGAACTAATCAATGAATTTGGCAAGGATGCAGGATACAAAATTAATGTGCAGAAAGCTCTGGCATTCCTGTACACTAACAACGAAAAATCAGAAAGAGAAATTAAGGAAACAATCCCGTTTTCCATCACAACAAGAAGAATAAAATACCTAGGAATAAACCTACCTAACGAGACAAAAGACCTGTATTCAGAAAACCTTAAGACACTGATGAAAGAAATCAAAGATGACACAAACAGATGGAAAGATGTGCCATGTTCTTGGATTGGAAAAATCAACATTGTGAAAATGACTGTACTACCCAAAGCAATCTACAGATTCAACGCAATCCCTATCAAATTACCAATGGCATTTTTCACAGAACTAGAACAAAAAAATCTTAAAATTTGTAAGGAGGCACAAAAGACCCCAAATAGCCAAAGCAATCTTGAGAAAGGAAACAGAGCTGGAGGAATCAGGGTCCCTGACTTCAAATTACACTACAAAGCTACAGTAATCAAGACAGTATAGTACTGGCACAAAAACAGAAATATAGATCAATGGTACAGAATAGAAAGCCCAGAAATAAACCCACACACATATGCACCCTTAATTTATGACAAAGGAGGCAAGAACATATAATGGCAAATAGACAGGCTCTTAAATAAGTGGTGCTTGGAAAACTGGACAGCTACATGTAAAAGAATGAAATCAGAACACTCCTTAACACCATATACAAAAATAAACTCCAAATGGATAAAAGACCTAAATATAAGACTGTATGCTATAAAACTCTTAGAGAAAAACATAGGAAAAACACTCTTTGACATAAACCACAGCAAGATTTTTTTGACCCACCTCCTAGAGTAATGAAAATAAAAACAAAAATAAACAAATGGGCCCTAATTAAACTTAAAAGCTTTTGCACAGCTAAGGAAACCATAAACAAGATGAAAAGACAACCCTCAGAATGGAAGAAAATACTTGCAAATGAAACAATGGAAAAAGGATTAATCTCCAAGCCAGAGCAGTCTTGAGGGAAAAAAACGGAGCTGGAGGAATCAGACTCCCTTACTTCAGACTATAATACAAAGCTACAGTAAGCAAGACAGTATGGTACTGGCACAAAAACAGAAATATAGATCAATGGAACCAGATAGAAAGCCCAGAGGTAAACCCACGTACCTATGGTCAACTAATCTATGACAAAGGAGGCAAGGATATACAATAGAGAAAAGACAGTCTCTTCAATAAGTGGTGCTGGGAAAACTGGACAACTACATGTAAAAGAATGAAATTAGAATACCCCTTAACACCATATGCAAAAATAAACTCAAAATGGATTAGAGACTTAAATGAAAGACCGGACACTATAATACTCTTAAAGGAAGACATAGGAAGAACAATCTTTAACATAAATCACAGCAAGAATTTTTGATCCACCTCCTAGAGTAATGTAAATAAAAACAAAAATAAATGGGACCTAATGAAACTTAAAAGCTTTTGCAAGACAAAGGAAACTACAAAACAAGACTAAAAGACAACCCTCAGAATGGGAGAAAATATTTGCAAATGAATCAATGGAAAAGGATTAATCTCCAAAATATATAAACAGCTCATGCAGCTCAATATTAAAAAAAAAAAAACCCAATCAAAAAATGGGCAGAAGACCTAAATAGACATTTCTCCAAAGAAGACATACAGACGGCCAAGAAGCACATGAAAAGATGCTCAACATCACTAATTATTAGAGAAATGCAAATCAAGACTACAATGAGGTATCACCTCACACCAGTTAGAATGGGCATCATCAGAAAATCTACAAACAACAAATGCTGGAGAGGGTGTGGAGAAAAGGGAACCCTCTTGCACTGTTGGTGGGAATGTAAATTGATACAGCCACTATGGAGAACAGTATGGAGGTTCCTTAAAAAACTAAAAATAGAATTACCATATGACCCAGCAGTCCTACTACTGGGCATATACCCTGAGAAAACCATAATTTAAAAGGACACATGTACCCCAATGTCCATTGCAGCACTATTTACGATAGCCAGGTCATGGAAGCAACCTACATGCCCATCGACAGAGGAATGGATAAAGAAGTTGTGGTACATATATACAATGGAATATTACTCAGCCATAAAAAGGAACAAAATTGGGTCATTTGTAGAGATATGGATGGATCTAGAGACTGTCATACAGAGAGAAGTAAATCAGAAAGAGAAAAACAAATATCATATATTAACGCATATATGTGGAACCTAGAAAAATGGTACAAATGAACCAGTTTGCAGGGTAGAAATAGAGACACAGATGTAGAGAACAAATGTATGGACACCAAGGGGGAAAGTGGTGGTTGGATGAATTGGGAGATTGAGATTGACATATATACACTAATTTGTATAAAATAGATAACTAATAAGAACCTGTTGTATAAAAAATAAAATAAAATTTAAAAATTTAAAAAAAAAAAGGATTAATCTCCAAAATATACAAACAGCTCATGGAGCTCAGTATCAAAAAAACAAACAACCAAGTTAAAAAAATTGGCAGAAGACTTAAACAGACATTTCACCAAAGAAGACATACAGATGGCCAAGAAGCACATGAAAAGATGCTCAACATCACTAATTATTAGAGAAATACAAATCAAAACTACAGTGAGTTATCACCTCACACCGGTTAGAATGGCCAACATCAGAAAATCTACAAACTGTAAATGCTGGAGAGGATGTGGAGAAAAGAGAACCCTTTTGCACTATTGGTAGGAATGTAAATTGATACAGCCACTATGGAGAACAGTATGGAGGTTCCTTAAAAAACTAAAAATAGAACTACCATATGATCCAGCAATCCCACTACTGGGCATATACCCTGAGAAAACCATAATTCAAAAGGACACATGTACCCCAATGTTCATTGCAGCACTATTTACAATAGCCAGGACATGGAAACAACCTAAATGCCCAATGATAGATGAATGGATAAAGAAGATGTGGTACATATATACAATGGAATATTACTCAGCCATAAAAAGGAACAAAATTGGGTCATTTGTAGAGACATGGATGGACCTAGAGACTGTCATACAGAGTGAAGTAAGTCAGAAAGAGAAAAACAAACATTGTATATTAATGCATATATGTGGAATCTAGAAAAATGGTACAGATGAATCTATTTGTAGGGCAGGAATAGAGATATAGCTGTAGAGAACGGACATGTGGATACCAGGAGGGGAAGGGGAAGGTGGAATGAATTGGGAGATTAGGTTTGACATAAATACATTACCATGTGTAAAATAGAAAGCTAGTGGGAACCTGCTATATAGCACAGGGAGCTCAGCTCATTGCTCTGCGATGACCTAGATCCATGGGATTGGGGGCTGGTGGGAGGGAGGTCCGAGAGGGAGGGAATATGGGTATACATATAGCTGATTCACTTCATTGTGCAGCAGAAGCTGGCACAACATTGTGAAGCAATTTTACTCCAATTGAAAAAAAAAAAGATGTAATACAAAGATCCATTAGGCAAAAATCATCCATGGCCATACTGTCTAGAGATCAAGTTTCAAATTTTTTAATGAAATTTCCAAAGCAAGCCAAACATGCCTGATCAGAGGAGAACTTTTCAACCTCTTCCTTCCGTGGTCGTTTTGGGGTGGCCGAGTACACTGATAGGCTAGACAGCTAGGAAAGAGATGAAAAAACAGGCAGCAAGAACTAGCCCTGCCTTTTCGTACTCAGGAAACCAGACATTGCTTTAAGCAATTTGTGCTTGGAAACACTGTCTCTGCCTGACAGCTGGCTCAGGAGTAAAGGGACCATGAAAATGTGTGGCTTCACAATGTGTAATCAGTCAGAAAGAGGAAGTCCTGCTCCACTGGGACAATGGGGGAAACAGACAGGCATCTCCCAGGGCCGGCCGCAATCAGTGGGCCCAGCCACCCCCTTCTATGATGCTCAAAGCACTAGGAACCCAGTGTTTGCTTTGAAGAAGGTGACTTGGTAACTGCTAACACTGGTTACCTTCAGGTCAGGGACCAGGGGACCAGAGGAGTAAAGAAGGGAATTCAAATTTCATTTTATCCCTTAAGGAACAATGTGTATTTTTAACATGGCATATATTACTTACATTTAAAATAACTTTAAGAAAAAATATAAAAGAAATATGAAGCAAATCCTAGAAACAATGCTTTCTTTTTCAAAACTTAATATTCTAGGTAATAATTAGGAGCAAAATTTTATTTTTGTATCCTTGTATTAATTTGATTTTTCTGCCTATTTACCTGTATATATTTTTCTTAATTGGAGAATTTTTTATAAAGCCATGTTCCACCTGATTATTTTTTTAAATTTTGCTTTAAACATATTAAAATCCTTTAACTTGTTTTTAAAAAAAGTGACTTGCATTTGAGACTCTGCCTAGAAGCAAAGAATTAAAGTAGCAGAAGTAGCCTTCTGCAGGGCTCAGTTATCCCATCAACACATTGACAGCTCGGCCTCAGTGTCAGGCATTATCCCAGCATTCATGCCAAGATGTGAGGAAATCCCAGCATCACACTTTGCAACCAACTCTTGGGTCACCGATAACCCCAAATTACAATGAAATCCAAAACTCCCAATTGTCTGGGGTGAGTTGTCCCCAGTTGAACCACAATCTAGATAAACCACCCTCCTGAAAAGTAAGATTTTGACTTTGGCTGCTCCTTGTCCTGAATCTCTTCATTCATACTCAGAAACACACTGAGACACATAGTAATGAAATTGACAAAAATTAAAGACAAAGAAAAAATAGTAAAAGCAGCAAAGGAAAGGCAAAAAATAACATACAAGGGAATTCCCATAAGGCTATCAGCTGGCTTCTCAGCAGAAACTATACAGGCCAGAAGAGAGTGGCATGATACATTTAAACTGATGAAAGGGAAGAACCTACAGCCAAGAATACTCTACCCAGAAGGCTCTCATTCAGATTCAATGGAGAAATCAAAAGATTTAGAGACAAGCAAAATCTAGGAGACTTCAGCATGACCAGACCAGCTTTGCAACAAATGCTAAAGGAACTTCTCTAGGTGGAAAAGAAAAGGCCATAACTAAAAATAAGAAAATTACACATAGAAAAGCTCACCAGTAAAGGCAAACATACAGTAATGGTAGGAAATCATCTGCACACAAATATGATATCAAAATTAGCAATTGTGAGAAGAGGAGAGTACAAATGCAGGATATTGGAAATGCATTTGAAACTAAAAGACCAGCAACTTAAAACAATCTTGTTTATATATAGACTGCTATATCAATTTGCTCATGGTAACTGCAAACCAAAAATCTATAATAGACACACACAAAAAAAAGAAAAAACAACCCAAACACAACACTAAAGATGGTCATCAAACCACAAGACAAGAGAACAAAAGAGGAAGGGAAGAAAAATGACCTACAAAAACAAATCCAAAACAACAAACAAAATGGCAATAAGAACATACATATCAATAATTACCTTAAACATAAATGGATTAAATGCTCCAACCAAAAGGCATAGACTGGCTGAATGGATACAAAAATGAGACCCATATATATGCTGTCTACAAGAGACACACTTCGTATCTAGGGACACATATAGATTGAAAGTAGGGGGTGGAAAAAGGTATTCCATGCAAATGGAAATCAAAAGAAAGCTGGAGTAGCAATACTCAAATCAGAAAAAAATAGACTTTAAAATAAAGACTGTTATAAGACACAAAGAAGGACACTACATAATGATAAGGGATCAATCCAAGAAAAAGATATAACAATTGTAAATATATATGTACCCAACAGAGAAGAACCTCAGTATATAAGATAAATACCAACAGCCACAAAAGGAGAAATCAATGGTAACACAATAATAGTGGGGAACTTACGCCACTTTCATCAATGGACAGATTATCCAGACAGAAAATCAATAAGGAAACACACGCCTTAAATGACACATTAGACCAGATGGACTTAATTGATATTTATAGAGCATTCCATCCAAAAGCAGCAGAATACACATTCTTCTCAAGTGCACATGGAGCATTCACCAGGATTGATCATATGCTGACCACAAAGTGAGCTTCAGTAAATTTAAGAAAATTGAAATCATATCAAGAATCTTTTCTGACCATAATGCTATGAGATTAGAAATCAACTACAAGAAAAAAACTGTAAAAAAACACAAACACATGGACGCTAAACAATATGCTACTAAACAACCAATGGATCACTGAAGAAATCAAAGAGGAAATTTTTAAAAACCTAGAGACAAATGAAAGCACAATGATCCAAAACCTATGGGATGCAGCAAAAGTAGTTATAAGAGGCAAGTTTATAGCAATACAATCTTACCTCAGGAAAAGAGAAAAATTTCAAATAAACACCTTAACCTTACACCTAAAGCAACAAGAGAAAGAAGAACAAACAAAACCCAAAGTTAGTAGAAGGAAAGAAATCATAAAGATCAGAGCAGAAATAAATAAAATACAGATGAAGAAAACAATATAAATGATCAATGAAACTAAAAGCTGGTTCTTTGAAAAGATAAACAAAATTGATAAACCTTTATCCAGACTCATCAAGATAAAAACAGAGAGGGCTCAAATCAATATGATTAGAAATGAAAAAGGAGAAATTACACAGACACCACAGAAATACAAAGTATTATAAGAGACTACTACAAGCAACTCTATGCCAATAAAGTGGACAACCTGGAAGAAAAGGAAAAATTCTTAGAAAAGAACAATCTCTGGGGCTTCCCTGGTGATGCAGTGGTTAAGAATCTGCCTGCCGATGCAGGGGACATGGATTCGAGCCCTGGTCCAGGAAGATCCCACGTGCCATGGAGCAACTAAGCCCATGCGCCACAACTACTGAAGCCCGAGTGCCTAGAGCCCGTGCTCCGCAACAAGAGAAGCCACCGCAATGAGAAGCCCACGCACCGCAATGAAGAGTAGCCTCCTGCTCGCCACAGCTAGAGAAAGCCTGCACACAGCAACGAGGACCCAACACAGCGAGAAATAAATAAATAAATTTATTTTAAAAAAAAAAGAAAAGAACAATCTCTGAAGAATGAACCAGGAAGAAATAGAAAATATGAACAGACTAATCACAAGTACTGAAATTGAAACTGTGATTTTAAAAATCCCAACAAACAAAAGTCCAGGACCAAATGGTTTCACATGCGAATTCTATCAAACATTTAGAGAAGAGTTAACACCTATTCCTTTTGAAATTATTCCAAGAAATTACAGAGGAAGGAACACTCCCAAACTCATTCTATGAGGCCACCATCACCCTGGTACCAAAACCAGACAAAGATAGCACACAAAAAAAGAAAATTACAGACCAATATCACTGATGAACATAGATGCAAAAATCCTCAACAAAATACTAGCAAACTGAATCCAACAATACATTAGAAGTATCATACACCATCATCAAGTGAGATTTATCCCAGGGATGCAAGGACTTTTCAATATGTGCAAATCAATCAGTGTGATACATCACATCACCAAACTGAAGAATAAAAACCATATGATCGTCTCAATAGATGCAAAAAAAGTTTGGACAATATTCAACACCCGTTTATGGTTTAAAAAAAAACAACAAAAAACCTCTCCAGAAAGTGAGCATAGAGGGAACCTACCTCAACATAATAAAGGCCATATATGACAAAGCTACAGCTAACATCATAATCAACAGTGAAAAGCTGAAAGCACTTCCTCTAAGATTAGGAACAAGACAAGGATGTCCACTCTCTCCACTTTTATTCAACATAGTTTTGGAAGACCTAGCTATGGCAATCAGAGAAGACAAAGAAATAAAAAGAACCCAAATTGGAAATGAAGAAGTAAAACTGTCACTGTTTGCAGATGACATGATACCATACATAGAAAATCCTAAAGATGCTACCAGAAAACTACTAGAGCTCCACAATGAATTTGGTAAAGTTGCAGGATACAAAATTAATACACAGAAATCTGTTGCATATCTATACACTAACAAAGAAAGATCAGAAAGAGAAAGTAAAGAAACAATCCCATTTACCATCACATCAAAAAGAATAAAATACCTAGAAATAAACCTACCTAAGGAGGCAAAAGACCTGTACTCCAAAAACTATAAGACACTGATGAAAGAAATCAAAGATGACACAAACAGATGGAAAGATGTACCATGTTCTTGGATTGGAAGAATCAATATTGTGAAAATGACTATACTACCCAAGGCAAACTAGAGATTCAATGCAATCCCTATCAAATTACCAATGGCATTTTTCACAGAACTAGAACAAAAAATCTTAAAATTTGTATGGAGACACAAAAGACCCTGAATAGCCAAAGCAATCTTGAGAAAGAAAAACGGAGCTGGAGGACTCAGGCTCCCTGACTTCAGACTATACTATGAAGCTACAGTCAACAAAAGAGTATAGTACTGGCACTAAAACAGAAATATAGATCAATGGAACAACAGAAATCCCAGAAATAGGGCTTCCCTGGTGGCGCAGTGGTTGAGAATCTGCCTGCTAATGCAGAAGGCACGGGTTCGAGCCCTGGTCTGGGAAGATCCCACATGCCACGGAGCAGCTGGGCCCGTGAGCCACAGCTGCTGAGCCTGCGCGTCTGGAGCCTGTGCCCCGCAACGGGAGGGGCCGCGATAGTGAAAGGCCCGCGCACCGCGATGAAGAGCGGTCCCCGCACCGCGATGAAGAGTGGCCCCCACTTGCCGCAACTAGAGAAAGCCCTCGCACGAACCGAAGACCCAGCACAGCCAAAAATAAATAAATAAATAAATAAATAAATAATAAATAAAATTAAAAAAAAAAAAAAAAAAAAGAAATCCCAGAAATAAACCCACACACCTATGGTCAATTAATCTATGACAAAGGAGGCAAGACTATACAATGGAGGAAAGATAGTCTCTTCAATAAATGATGTTGGGAAAACTGGACAGCTACAGGAAAAAAAATGAAATTAGAACATTCTTTAACACCATATACAAAAACAAACTCAAAATGGATGAAATACCTAAATGTGAGACCAGATGCTATAAAATTCTTAGAGGAAAACATAGGCAGAACACTCTCTGACATAAATTGCAGCAATATCTTTTTCTATCCATCTCCCAGAGTGATGGAAACAAAAACAAAAATAAAAAATGGGACTTAATTAAACTCAAAAGCTTCTGCACAGCAAAGGAAACCATAAACAAAATGAAAAGACAACCCACAGAATGGGAGAAAATATTTGTAAACGATGTGGCCAACAAGGGATTAATCTCCAAAATTTACAAACAGCTCATGTGACTCAATATCCATAAAACAAACAATCCAATCAAAAAATGGGCAGAATACCTAAACAGACATTTCTCCAAAGAAGCCACACAGATGGCCAAGAAGCACATGAAAAGATTCTCAACATCATTAATTATTAGAGAAATGCAAATCAAAACTACAATGAGGGACTTCCCTGGTGGTCCAGTGGTTGAGACCCTGCACTTCCACTGGAGGGGGCACGCATTCAATCCCTGGTCAGAGAAGCTAACACAACATTGTAAAGTAATTATACTCCAATAAAGATGTTAAAAATAAATCCCTGGTCGGGGAACTAAGATCCCACATGCCAAAAAAACAGCAATGAGCTATCACCTCACACCAATCAGAATGGCCATCATCAAAAAGTCTACAAATAGTAAATGCTGGAGAGGGTGTGGAGAAAAGGGAACCCTCTTGCACTGTTGGTGGGAATGTAAATTGGTACAGCCACTATGGAGAACAGTATGGAGGTTCCTTAAAAAACTAAAAATAGAGCTACCATATGATACAGCAATCCCACTCCTGGGCATATTATCTGGAGAAAAACATGGTTCAAAAGGATACATGCACCCCAATGTTCACTGCAGTGCTGTTTACAGTAGCCAAGATATGGAAGCAACCTAACTGTCCATCAACAGATGAATGGATAAAGAAGATGTGGTACGCATGTACAATGCAATATTAATCAGGCATTAAAAAGAATGAAATAATGTCATTTGCAGCAACATGGATGGACCTGGAGGTTATCATACTAAGTGAAGTAAGTCAGACAGAGAAAGGCAAATATCATATGATATCGTTTATATGCGGTATCTAATGATACAAATGAACATATTTACAAAACAGAAACAGACTCACAGACTTAGAGAAAGAACTTATGGTTACCAGGGGGGAATGTTGTGGGTGGCGGGATAGATTGGGAGTTTGGAATTGACATGTACACACTGCTATATTTAAACTAGATAACAAACAAGGACCTCCTGTATAGCACAGGGAACTCTGTTCAGTATTCTGTAATAACCTAAATGGGAAAAGAAGTTGAAAAAGAATAGATACATGTATATGTGTAACTGAATCACTTTACTGTACACCTGAAACTAACACAACATTGTTATTCAACTATACTCCAATACAGAATAAAAGTTAAAAAAACAAAACAACTTACTACAAAACTATAGTAATCAAAACATTATGGTACTGGTATACAAATAAATATATAAACCAATGGAATAGAATAGAGATCCCCAAAATAAACCCTCACATATGTGATCAAATGATTTTTGACAAGGGTGCAAAGACTGTTCAATGGGGAAAGGTAGTCTTTTCAGTAAATTGTGCTGGGAAAACTGGATGCTCACATGCAAAAGAATGACATTGGACCATTACCTTACACCACATACCAAAAATTGAGCCAAAAGACATGAAACAAAAAGTAAATCAAAATGGATCAAAGTAAATCAAAATGGATCAAAGACCTAAATGTAAGACATTTAGCTCACGCACCTCAACTAGAGAGCCTAAGTGCCAAAAACTACAGAGCCCACGCACTCTGGAGCCTGTGCGCCACAACTAGTGAAGAGAAAACCCTTACACCACAACTAGAGAGAAGACCGCACGCCCCCAACAAAAGATGCACGTGCCTCAACGAAGATCCTGTGTGCCGCAACTAAGACCCGACGCAGCCAAAAATACATTAAATAAATAAATAAATAAAAAAGAAACTTCAGTCTTAAAAAAAACAATGAGCAAAGGACTTGAATAGACATGACTTCAAAAAGCTGTATGAATGTCCAATAAGCACATGAAAAGATGCTCAACATCAACAGTCATTAGGGAAATGCAAATCAAAACCACAGTGAGATGCCGCCTCACACCCAATAGGATAGCTAATATCAAAACAGAAAATGACAGGTATTGGAAGGATGTAGAAAAATTAGAACGTCTGTACACAGCTGGTGGAAATGTAAAATGGTTTCCACTGCTATGGAAAACAGTGTGAAGATTCCTCAAAAAATTAAAATTCCCATATAATCCAGCAATTCAACTCTGGGTATATACCCAAAAGAATTGAAAGCAGAGACTCAAACACATACTTATACACTCACGTTCATAGTAGCACTGTTCACAATAGCCAAAGTGTGGAAGCAATCCAAGTGTCAATTGACAGATGAATAGATAAACAAAATGTGGTGTCTAAACACAACAAAATACTAGTCAGCCTTCAAAAGGGAGGAAATTCTGATACATGTTACAACGTGAATGAACCTTGAAGACACTGTGTTAAGGTAAATAAAGCCAACCCCAAAAGGAGAAATACTGTATGATTCCACTTATATGAGGTCAAATTCATAGGGACAGAATGTAGAATGGTAGTTGCCAGGGGCTGAGAGAAGGGAAAATGAGGATTTATTTAATAAATATGGAGTTTCATTTTTTTCAAGATGAAAAGAGTTCTGTGACTGAATGGTGGTGATGGTTGTAGAACAATGTAAATGTAGTTAATGTCACTGTACACTTGAAAATGGTTAAAATGGTATATTTTATGTTACTGTTTTGTATATTTTACCACAATTTTTAAAAAACACGTTTTTGAGTACCCAAACGTTCCCAGCCCCATACAAGACTCTGGGAAACACAGATACCTTCAGATAACTCATGGTATAGTAAGAGAGGAAGAAAAATAAATTATCACAAAACAATAGGCACCCTAATGGAGGTATTCACAAATACTTTGGTAGCCCCAGGAAGAGAGCAGGCGTCTAGGACAGGACAAAATGTCTTTGTGCGCATTTTGTTTCACAAAACTAGCTATGACCTGAATATATTCAATGATTCATTCAAAAAATACTTATTGAGCAACTACTTTCAGTCAGATGCTCTTGCATGGAAATTACATTTCCTATGAGAAAAGTAACCAAGAGCCAGATCTACCCTGTGGACCAGAGAGTTCACTCCTTGTCCAGCTCTGGAAACAATAAAGATATTCCAGAATCTAAGGCAAAGGCCATTTCTTACAGGACCCCCTGGAGGTAGGAGCAAGCTTCAAAAAATTCTTTTGGCAACGCTGGTTGCCTAGATTTCAAGATCCAACAAATAAAACTGACTGCTCTTTAACTTATAACCTTTTCTTCCCCTATGAACAGTCTATTTACTTTAAAGTTCACCTTTTTCACATCACACCAGTCAGCATTATAAACCAGGGTACCTTAAGCATGAATGTGCATTCAACGCATCTGGGGTTCTTAACGATTTGCTGATTCACTGGGTCCGTTCTGCTCTCCTGACAAGCTCCCAGGTGAGGCAGGTGCTGCTAGTTCCTAGACCACACTTGGAGCAGCAAGGTCAAGGATAACAACTGCCCAAGATACGCAGCCCCTCCCATCTCTGCAATCACAGCTCAACACGTCTGCTCTTCAGGGCTGGTTAAAATTGGCGGTGCCCTACCTTACAGCAAGAACAAAATTTTACAGCTTTTGTCAAAGTAGAAATGTTTCCAGAAAAAGAAAAAAAAAAACTTTTAAGTTTGGACAAACCTCTATTCCTTTTTTTTTTTTTTTAAGGCTCTTTTTTTTTATTTTTTTAATTTATTTATTTTTTATTTTTGGCTGCACTAGGTCTCTGTTGCTGCACCTGGGCTTTTCTCTAGTTGAGGCGAACGGGGGCCACTCTTTGCTGCAGTGCACTGGCTTCTCACTGCAGTGGCCTCCCTTGTTGCGGAGCGCCGGCTCAATAGCTGTGGCGCACGGACTTAGTTGCTCTGTGGCATGTGGGATCTTCCCGGACCAGGGCTCGAAACCCATGTCCCCTGCATTGGCAAGCGGATTCTTAAGCACTGCGTCACCAGGGAAGCCCGAACCTCTATTTCTAATTACAGGGCTTTCATAAAGGAAGACTTAAGGGGAAGATTAGCTTTTAAGTTCATTCACTGCTTTCACTCCAGGAAAATTAAGGGTTGCCTGAGTTTAACAGGTACTTAATTACACTGTAACAGAAAGAAGGCTGGATTTCCCCGAGTCCATTATAATTAAGTCCTTGCATATTCTTCAGCTTGTGAAAGGTCACATGAGGAAGCTGAATTTTCAAGTGTTGGAGGCTTTTTTCCTTTTTTTTAAATTTAATTAAGAAAATGAATCAAATTGGTTTTTTTGTTTGGAACCAAGCATATCAGCCCCACAAAGAGAAAAATCAATGGACAGGTACAAAAAAGGACTGGTTTTTATTTTTTTTCAAATTTTGTGATTCTTTTAATGACTTAGACATAGAAAGTGATACACAAACGTGAAAATAATTTACCAAATATTCTATCTAGAAATTTGATATTAGCAATTGACAAAATAATTTTCAAGAAAACATAGAAAATATCTGATACCAACTGAGCTACTAATATTAACCATTCTCATTCTTTGATACAGGAAAAAAAATTAGTCTCTGGAACTTAAATTTAGAGATAGTGGTGGGGAATCTGCAAACAGTGAACACAATCACAAAGTGCAAAATAGTCCTTACACCCAATAAGAAATTTTTTTTCATTAAACACAGATAATAGCTATAAAAAGGGGACTGCTTTTTAACTCTCATAATTTGTCACAGTGAAAACTGCATAATTTGCTATTTCTTGTTTGCCCCAACTTATTAAAGGAGCAGAAATTATTAAACCTTAACAGATTGATCTACCCTTGTCAAAACCCACGTTGTGCAGCACAAGGCCATCCCAGAAAGAGATAACTCTTCCCTAGAAGGTTATTTAGCAGTTTCAAGAAAATGTTATACACTTCTAGGAATCAAAGACTGTCTGTAACCCATACAGTTTCGGTTGTTTTCTGATTGTAACTTTTAAATCTTTGCATCAAGGGTTGCAATGAGTGAAAATGCATTCACAATTTTGCTCCCACAAGCTACAAAAAGATCGTTAACCATTGTACTTAGTTTTTCCATTTTGAGGGGTGAACCAGAAATTCATAGGCTAATTCTCTATCATTAAGTTGTACCTTTTCTTCCCTTATTTCATAATATTTTGGTCAAGCTGTCATCAGAAGTGCCTTCCAATCCGACATAGGTTTAAATTCAGGCCTGCAGATGTAGCTGAGATCAAGGTATCAAGATTCCGCAAGTGGCATTAATCCAGTCTCACATTTTCCGCTAAAACAAATCTAGTTCCAGAAAAGCCCACAAGATATGTAGCAAATTCCTGTGTGACCACAGATCTTCTCACTAACTCTTCTTGTTAATCCTTGAAAACTCTTTGGATGGCCGACCGGCAGAGATAGCACAATATACTCCCCCAGCTGGCAAATAGATGGCATAATTGTGATAATCTCTTATTTCTTTCTGTGATTTTAATTGAAATGGTACTTTTATTGAAGTCTGCCATTTCTTCCTGACCAGCCATGCAAATAATTATATTGTCCAGGATATTAAAGGAAACAGGCCAACCCAAAAGGAAATCAGGCAGAGGCTTGAAGGAATCGGACCAGGATTCTAAACATAATAACCACTGTCTCTCTTGCTGCCTTTCTCTCAGGTTTCTGTAAGAATCTGTCTTCCAGGTTTATTAGAACCCAAGAAAAAAGCAGAACAGGCAGCGAAAGGGACACAGGAAAATAGGACGGGGCAAATTATCTTTGGTGGCCCACAGAGCGAATGGACTATGGTATGTGACCCTGATTGGCCCTTGAGGAGACCACAGTTTTCCCATGCAAATCCCCTTAGTTCTACCTCTTCTTCCACTGGCTCTCCAAAGTGCCAGGAGCCGGGGCCATGGCATCAAGTTATAACGGAACAGGACCCTATGGGGCCTTCCCAGGACAGACCCCTCCCCCTTATCCTCTGCTTTAGCTCCTCTCTGAAGTACGTAGGTAATAGTATCTAGTGTACATTTCCTGAGTCGTTTTACAGATGCTAAAACCACCACCAAATGGAAGAAATTAACTACTTGATGACCCTGAGCACATAGCCCCCAGACCTACTGGAGCCTAAGGACTGGTGATGTGAACCCCTGTGACACCCCCCTGTTACCTCACCATCAACCAATCAGAGAATTGTGCACGAGCTGATCACATACCCTGGGACCCTCCTCCCTTACCTGGCCTTTAAAAATGCTTTCCTGCAACCCATCAGGGAGTTTGGGTGTTTTGAGCAATAGCTGCCTGGACTCCTTGCTTAGCGCCCTGCAATAAACACTGCTCTTTCCTTCACTACAACCCTGTGCTGGTAGATTGGCTTTACTGCATGCAGTGAGCAGACCTAAGTTTGGTTCGGTAACAGTGGCATCACCAAAGGGCAGTCTTCTAACTTACTTAGGGCACCCTAAGAGCCACTTTCTTCCTAAAGGAAACTCAGCTGTTGACAGACTCTTCTCCAGTAGGCATGTAGCAGACCAGCAGCCTAGCCAGGAGCCTCTGGGTGGAACTCGACTGGAAGATCCCTCTTCTTACATACACAGCCACTAACCATTTCTCAAAAACAGTTGTTGTTTTCATAATTTATTAAGGAAAACTGTAAAGTACAGGCCCAAGCTCCATCTCCCCAACTTTCCTAACACATTTTACTTCTTCATCTACCATCTAGGTATAGAACTTTTCAGAAATATTCTCCACCTCCCTCATAAAAGTCCAGGTTTTTCAAATAACAACCAGGATCTAGCTGTACACATCCTCTCTCTTCCAACAACCTAATAAATGTTATGATTCAACAAATGATCTCCTCCTAGTCTAGCATTTAAAATTCCTTAGTTTTACATTCATTATACTAATAAAGTCAATTAACAGTTTTCTTATTTGCAAGGTATAGCCTGAAAGATAGAGACCACCCTCCTTGGTAGAAAAGAGGGATTTTTCCATTTAAATGTTATTTTCTTGAGCAGATTAACTAAGCATTAGACCCAGACTTTCCAGAGCCTTGGGTCTCTCAAGGCTCCCTCTTTCCCTCCTGCTGTCCAGAGCTGTACGTCAGTCACTGCCGTCCTCCTGCTGGCACAGGAGACTCCAACCTTGGCTTTCCCCCAAGCCTGTCAACACTGCTCCCAGTAACTGCCAGAGAAACCATATGGTCCCTCCACACCCTCCCCTTGGGGCCAAGCCTATTATCTCCCCAACCTACCCACAGCAGCAAGAGCAGGGAGGGAGAGGAAGAGCAAGCCTGGGGCCTGAGCTTGGGCTCTTCCTACTTTTCTACTATTGAATCATGGTCTAGAGAAGTAGGGGAGGGGGGGAGGAGAAAGAAGGAGGAAAGATGGAGAGAAAGACATAGAGAGGAGAGAGAGAAGTTGTATTTGAAGAACACTTGGCAAAAAGGCATACAGACTATGAATGAGGTTTAAAACTTATTTTTAATTCAGTTATTGGGTTAGATCAATTCAGTTCCAGAGTCTGATGTCAGATGTACCCAGGAAATGTCTTCTTATTCTAATAGTGTTGTCCTCAAAATAATTTATACACTTAGATGTTAAACAGCCTTTTAAGAGTCTTGTGCTCTCTTTATTAGCATCTTCACCTCAGAGGAAAAAGACTGCAGACAATTTGGAAGTATTTCTGGAAGCTGCTATTCAAAGGTGGTATGAAAAGGTAACTTTCTAAGTTAAAGAGAAAAATGTTACCTGGACAAAATGTTGCCCGAGTTTTAAAAATCTTTATGATTTTCATATTTCAAAAAAGAGTTCTGTATAATTTTTTAACCTTAAATATGACATTCAGCTCAGAGTCAGAAAGCAGGTTATTACAGGAACCAAACTCCATCTGAAAAACTACCATGGGATATCTACCCATCTAGTTACTTTTATTTTTATTAGAATACATATTTAGTTGTGGTCCCTAGCTATCAAAATTTAATTTTGGAAAGAGATATTTATACCCTGTACTAAGAGACAAAATTGAAGGGTCAAAATTATTTTTATGAGAGAATAATCACATGAAAGTCTGGATGTCTGACCAGACTGCTGCTTTGGGATTTGACCTGGACTAATATTTCCACCCCCTACTCCTCATCACCCATCCCACTCAACACCTCATACACTGAGAAATCCCATAAAAAACACCATGTTGAAGGGACTTTTCTAAAATGCCAAAAGACCACAAACTGTATCTGGTTGGCCTGTCTGTTCCCCATACTCGCCTGGCTTCATTATGAAACGATGCCAGAAATAGCATTCCTACAGGATTTCCAGTACAGAAACCACAAGAATGCTCTTTCTCATGGTATGGCAACTGTGCAACAATATGGCGTCATCTGGAAAATTACAGTCTTGGAGACAAATATTTTTCCCCTCTCCACTGATTTAAAATAGACAGGGTGTCGCCCCAAAATTATGCTTTCCTTTCTCCAAGATGGAGGGCTCCTCTTGGAAAGCTCCCCCTGGGGGCAACAACCTTTGCTGTTGGAACCCCTGAAAGACAAACTCTCAGACACAAAACTCCTTGGACAGCCCTCCAAGGATTTTGGAAACAAAGCATGCCTGCTGAAAAGGAAGGCATTTTCGGGTATACTACTAAATAAAAATTTCCTTTTTGACTTGACATGAAAGCAATTCACACAATGAACATTCCGTAGAGCTTAAATCTGCATATGATGAGAAGTATCAACATTATTGTGGCAGTTATTGTTTTGGGGTACACTGTGCACAGAAAGGAATAGTAGTCCTCAAAGAACTAGTAATCTAATTAGGAGACATTAGATAGGGCATTTTTAAGGATTAAGAACGGAAGAAAAATTTCCCGGGAGCATAGATAGTTCCATAAAGTTCTGTCTGACTGATTCATAGCTATATTCTCTGTACCTACTCAGGTTGGGCTCAGGATAGAAACTCAATAAACATTTGTGGAAAGAATAAAGAGAAGGGGGCAATGGAGCAGAGAAGGGCAAAGAAAGAATAAAGGGTGCCAGGGAACTGAGCTCAACATGGAGGTAAATGAAGCTTCTTTATTAATTAGAAAAGTGTCTTAGTCATTTGCCTTCACTTGAAGAAGGATCCGCACCCTCCTCGCCGAAATGGGGGTTGTTTTTCACTGTGATGGCAAATAAGCCTGCAGGCCCTCAGGAGAATCCAGCATCCATTCAGACGCTGGCTCTCAGGATATTGTCTGGTTCTGTCTCTTCCTGGACGGCATCAAGTCACCTTACAATTACTTGCAATTGCCTGAAGACTACATACGGCACATGCTGGCTCTCAGCTTCCAGAGTCCTCTCTGATTTTGATTGTGTTTACCTGGGTTAAAGTTGTTAATGGTCATAAGTATAAATAATCCAAAGTGGGAGCTTTCTGTTTTGTTTTTCAGAAAGAGAGATTCTTATTCTAAATGAGTGAAAGTTCACGAGAAGGGACTTATCTCTCATTTTAGCCTCTTCTTACCAATTGCTTCCTGTATTTCTTGGAACCCTCTAACTAATCTCAAGCCCCCATGGCTGAGGATTTACTGAGCTGCCACAAGCAAAAACACAGAAGCCAAACTGATCGGAACCACTGCAACACTAGCTTACCCACAAGGAGAGACAAGCGATCATACAGATAAGGCACTGGAGCCCAGTGCCTCTGCAGTGTGACACACACACACACACACACACACACAGTCCACAAAAGGCACTCGGGCTCCAGAAGGCTCTCTAGGTGGAAATTGTCTCCTTGTCTTCAGAGTTAACACGCTGTTGGCAGTCTCCCCCCCAGGCCATCTGAACTCTCTGAGGGGATGACTAGATGGACAGCTCCGGAAGGGCATCATCTCAAACTTTTACCTTGACATCAACCGAGAGGGAAAAAAGGAAGTTGCTTTAATGACAGAGAACCAAAAACAAATCAAGTAACCTAAAACATATTTTCTGGCACCATTTGCCTTTTACAAAGCAGCAGGAGCATGATAACAGGGTGTGGAGAGATGGAATCAGCAGTTAAGTGGATATCCGTCTGTCACTTAACCTTCATTACAGAGCATTAGAGACCAGCGTCTGGCCAGCTTGGCACTCCGTTTTCCCACATCAGCCCACTGGCAAGACGGTTCCCCAGGTCCATGGCCTCCAGCCACACCACTTTGGCCTGCGGTTACATCACATCTTACAAACTGTAAAGGGGCCGGACAGTCCTTGGATGAGATCAGGGGTCCATTTGGACTGGATTCAGGCCCGGTTCAACAAGATTTTGCACTGCTTGTCCCTCCATTTCCCTCTCCTTTTACTTCTTCACCTTTCTGGTCTTTGTATTTTGAGCAGCCCTCTCCCGTACTCCCCCCACCTCAGATCCAGATGAGCTTCTGTTTTCCTAAATTCTTCTCACCCTTACCATATCCCAATGTCTTCCTTCCTCTGTCTTTTCAATGTTTCCTCTCTTGCTGCATTTATATTTCTTTAAAACCAACATGAATTGGCTGCAAGCAAAATAAACAGATGCAACTAAGAGAATCATAAATCACCAAGTTGGAGAGGGGGATTCTTCCCAGTACAGGAAACCATCTCTTGGTTGGTTTCCGAGGAGATAGAGGAACAGAGCTTTGCTTTTATTTAAATGTCCTGTTCCCCTAACAAGTCCTCTGGGATTAAATAGGAAGTATGCTAGACAGATCGGATATTCAGACTGAGCTCATATACAGTGAATCAAAGCCCTCTTCCCTGTATGCACCTTACTTCATAGATATGGAAAACAAATGTAAGCGTTATACTTTCTGAAGCTGTGAAGAAATATTGAACGTGACCTCCATGTGTTTGGGTTCATTAGAGTCACACCCCAGGGTTCACTAAAGGCATTTTTCAGCAAAAGTGCATTGTGAACCTAACTTGCCTCATAAAGGTGGAGCTGCCCCGCACACACACGCACACATACACACAAGCATGTGCACACACAGATGAATGCACGGACACACCATTCCAATCCCACAGCACCCACACAGAAGGCAGCCCTCTCTTCCACCCTGCTGTGCAAGCCACACCCATTGGCTCATCACCTTCCTAGCAGGTTGAGTGTACCTGCTAAAGAGTCCTCGTTTCTCTAGAACCTCTGCACTGCCACCACCCTTGGGTAGGCCAGGGGTGTTCAAACTCTTTCTGTAAAGGGCCAGATAGTAAACACTTGAGGCTTTGTGGGCCAAACTATCTCTGCTGCAACTACTCAACTCCACTGTCGTAGTGCAGACCAAGCCATAGAAATAAGCAAGCAAATGAGCGGGCAGGTGGGCCGGGTGTGGCCCACAAGCTGTAGCATCTCTCATCTAAATGATCGCAACAACACCGGTCTAACTGGTCTCCAGTGTCCAGTTCGGCTCTCCTCTGACCCGTTTTCTACCCTGCAGTCAAAGATCCTTCAAAAACATAAATATCAGTGCGTCACTCTACTGTTAAAAAAACGCTCTTATAGCTTCCTGTTCCCTTTAAGATAAAAGTAAAAATCTTTAACAGGGCCCAGTGAGCCCTCCAGGACGAGGCCCCTCTTTACCTCTTCACACTCTGTGCTCCAGGCCCACTGAACCTCTGTACTTGTTTCTGTTCCTCAAACACACCTTAAACTGCTCTTGCCTCTGAGCCCTCATGCAGGCTGTTTCCTCTCTGAGTGGAACACCCTGTCTCCTGTATCCCACCCTCCGTGCCCTTTGTCCTTTTTTTTAATTGGAGTATAGTTGCTATACAATGTTATGTTAGTTTGAGGTATACAGCAAAGCGATTCAGATATACCAGATACTGAGTATAATTCCCTGTGCTATACAGTAGGTCCTTGTCATTTACTTATTTTACAATAAATATAGTAGTGTGTATATTTTAATCCTAAACTCCTGATTTATCCCTTTCCTACTTTCCCCTTTGGTAACCACAAGTTTGTTTCGTATGTCTGTGAGTCTGTTTCTGTTTTGTAAATAAGTTCCTTTGTATCATTATTTTAGATTCCACATATAAGTGATATCATATGATATTTGTCTTTCTCTGTCTGACTTACTTCACTCAGTATGACAATCTCTAGGTCCATCCATTTTGCTGTAAATGGCATTATTTTGTTCTTTTTTATGGCTGAGTAATATTCCATTGTATATATATACCACATCTTCTTTATCCATTCCTCTGTTGATGGACATTTAGGTTGCTTCCATGTCTTGGCTATTGTGAATAGTGCTGCTATAAACATTGGGGTGCATGTATGTTTTCGAATTAGAGTTTTTCTCTAGATATATGCACAGGAGTGGGATCGCTGGATATTTGTCCTCTTGATAACCTCCTAAAAGTCATTCCCTCACAGATGTTCTCTGCCCACCATCCTAGACCAGACAGGGACTCCTGCTAAATAGTCTCATAGCACCTTTTCCTTTCATCATAGTTTGCCATTAGACCTTGTTTCATTGTCTGTTTGCTGCTAGACTGTAAGCTCTGGGAGACAGGAAGCATGTCTGTCTTTTAAGCCACTGTTTCTTCAGCATCCAGAACAGTACCTGGGATATGACTCATGCAAAAGGATGTTTGTTGAATGAGTGAATAAATGAATGAATGAGAATCTAAAGTAGCAGAGTAAAATGTTCCAAACTGTTCTATAATACTGTGCATAGTTGATTTCCTGTAAGGACTATTCCTTACACTATTGAAAAGTACACTATTCAATAGGAATCCAAAAAAAAGTAAATACTTCCTAGTAAAGATGAATAAGTTAGTCTTTAAACATACTAGAGTTCGTTATATAACCCAGTGAATTGGTACAATATTCATAGTAGTTCATTAAAATTATTAAGCACTTTAATATGTGTACAGGTATAATCTGTACAAACTTTTCTTCCAATACATAACTCTCTGGCTGATCATTGCCCCCATATGTCAGCAATAAAACACGGAGACTTTACAACCTCATGAGAATCATGATGTTACTATTTTTGACTCCTTCCCACTTGCACAGGCAAAATAATATCACTCCAAGCCTTTTTAACAGCCTCAGGTATAAGATTTGCAAACTTTCTAGGGTACTAGAAACCACTCATAAGTAAAATTTGATAAGAAAGGAAAAGTGTTCTCTAGAGCTGAGTAATTTTTAACTTGGTGCACTCATCAAGGACTCTTCTCAGTAGTTCTAGGGGGACAGAGCTATCTGCATTTTTAAACAGACTCTAAGTAACTCCCATATGAATCACCAATTGAAAACTAGTTATGAATGGTGAGATCATGAGGGCAGCAGCTGTGTCCTGGTCCTTGTTTCATCCCACCTTAGCCCAGAGCCAGACAAGTAGTACATGCTCCATGGATATTTATTGATCTAAACTGCAACCATTGTTATCTTGGGTGGTGGTGATTAGTGAAAACTTTTAAATGTTTACACTTCTGTGTTCTTTTTTTTTTAAATGAGCTTTTACATTTCTTTTCTAACCAGAAAAAAATAAATAGATTTTCATTCAAAGTTAAATAAATCTATATATGGAAACAGATTAAGGTAAAATATGTATTTTTTTAAGGCAGAGAATTAGATTCATATTAAAAGTACTGGTGAATAGGATAATTTGAAATCAATAAGCTGTTTATATAAGAACGAATAAAACACTATAAGTATAAAAACTTCTCATCATAGCAACCATGTAGCAACACATTTCTGGGCCGTGCTCTCAAGGCATCATCAGTCACTGTAAATTAGATCAAGTGGTATTTAGGTCTATACCTGGTGTGGCCAGTATCTTGAGTAGAGTTCCTACTTAGTAATTTAGAGAAAAATAAAATAAAAATATAATAAAAATTGAAGTCTCTTACCTCTAGGGCAATGATTTACCTTCCTGCTGCTAATCCTGCTACGCCTTCCAAATAAACCAGGATTATGCCTTACACCTGTCCACAGTGGTAGGAGAATAGAAATTACTTATTCTGGACGCTTGATTGTACTCCAGCAAAATCACTCACACACTATGAGATGCCCTTATACCTATATTCTCTTTTATTTTCCCAGCTCTTTTGATCCTGCCCATTGTTTCCATTTCCCCATAATTCTTAGTTAATTGATTTTCCAATCTGTTTTTCCCAGTAACAAGTTTAAGAAGTATTCACACCAAGTGAGGGCATTTAATGACTCTCTCCCGGGCCACACCCCACCCAAACCACAAAAAAAAAAAAACATAAAAAACTGCTGCCATTACCTTCTCACCATTCAGGCTATTTCTCAACTTTGCCACTTATTCTCTCTTTTGGACTTTAGTTCTAGCCTACTCTCCCTGGTTTTCATCTCATTATTAGTGTGTACACAGATTTTCCCCCTGACTTCTCAGGCCCTTCAAATGGACAGCTCATTTGGAAAGTCAGCTTTGACTTTGTCTTCTGTCTAAGATGCTTCATCTTGGATTAACCCCCTTGACTCCAGGTATACAAACTATGGTCAACAAATATTCTGGGCTCAGCCAGAATCCTCTGTAGGAACCCATCCTGGACCACAGGAACCTTGATTCCCTCTTGTCTAGGAAGAATGATGAGATCATTTGGAAAAATTAATCTTCTAAAATGTTACTAAATTATTTCATCTGGGTTCAAATCTATCCTCATAAACCATGTTTTATCACTGAATCGCCACCGTCACTACACTCAAGATTTTAATTTGACAAAAGAGTACTTATAATTAAAAAAATTTTAAGTGAACATAGAACAAGGGAGAGAATTCATACCCCCCAAACCCATCTTGTTCCAGGTCTACCTTGGAGATTAGATTTTGATCAGGGTTGGACCTGTGTGTCTAATCTTCTAAGAAATATTGAATGGCCTTGGGAAATAACATAAAGATTGAGTTGGGGTTTTTTCCCCTGGGAAGACCCATTCATCGTTCAAATCATTTTGGGATCCAGTATGTAAGTCAGTCAGTACTTGTTGGGTGTCTACTTCGTGTGAATTATAGTCCCAGATTGCTCTATGTTCAGCTCTGATGGATATTAAGACAATGAGCCAGCCTGGACCAAAACTATATTCCTCAGGGATGTAGTCTATGAGCTAGGGAGAAGACAGGAGAGACACAAAGACAAAGCTTCAATGTGCCCTTGAATAATAAGGGCTTGTGAGAAGGGCCTGGAGGGTAGCAGCCTGACTCCCCATGAGATGTCCTGGTCTAAATCGCCTTTGCGGTTTCCTCAGCCCCAACCCTTTCAATCTATCTGAGCTGCAGGTGGTCTTGGATTCTTTTCTACAAGGAGCTGGAGGGCAAATAAAGTAGAGATGGTTACCAGCACTTGAATGTTCAACACATAACTCCTTTTTAAGAAATAGAAGTTCAAAATCCGGGGCCTTCCAGCTGGGCTGAATACAGCTGTTGTATCCTGAGTCCGTGCCATCCCTTTGAAACAAAAAACAAAGCAGCAGCAATAAAAATAAAATTCATACTTTAAAAAAAAATGTTGGTCCCTTCCCACTCATGTTTATGTATAAACCAAACACCAGCAAAACAAACTGGTGGTTAAACTGGCATTTTAGTTATGAGCCATTGCATTAACCAAACAAGCTATGGGACACCCACAGGCATCTCTTATTTTTATGGTGCTGGATGGCAGGAGGGTCCAGGTAGGTGTCCAGGTATTCTACTGCTCACGGAGAGGCCAGCATCCTTCACTGTTCCCACAGAAATCGATCTTAACAAAAATCATAAGAAGGTTTAGAATCTTCAGGAGGAGAAACTCCTTCTAGGCTCAGACATCAAAACTGTTGGGGAGAGAAAGAAAAACTCCAAAGCATGACTTTTATGGTTGAGTTGATGCTATTTCAAATGACTGCTTCCCACTCTGGGCACTTAACCCAGTTAATTCTCTTCTTCCCAAACCAACCCTTCTTGCCTATGGGAGATACAGATGGGTCAAGGCCTATTAGAAAAACCGGTTCTTTCTGAATCAGAATTTGTTTTTGCAGGCCATTAGATGAGGGGATTTCCTAACTGACTTAGGAAAATGTAGCTCAAGCTGATGAAACCATGTTCTACTGATCATTAGGCCCAGAGTGTTGGAGAGAAAGTGGGACAACCTACGCTGTCCACAGTTGGCCTTTGAAAAACAGTTTCTTGAAATTAAATACAGTGGCTGCAAGCGCCTGACCAGAGGCATTCTGGGAAGACACCTGTGCCGAGGCCTAGAGCAGGAAAGACGAAGGATGACGGCTTGGGGGAAGTGAATCTGTGGTTTTGACTGGCGTAACCAGTCCCATTTGGGTTAAGAAGTCAATGGAAAAATGATCATTCCTCAGTTACTTTTATTTTGTTTTTGTTAGAATTTCTTTTGGAAAAATTAAACATCTGGACTACTTTATGGAAATAGTTGTTATGGTCACCGGGGAAAAAAATCATACATTTTTTTTCACAGAGTTTGAATCGATTCAGTCAGGGAAGGCATGGCGGTATAGAAAGCCCCAACGCAGGATAGCTGCTCCTCCAGCCTTAATTTAAACACTTTGAAAAGAAACTTTCAGCTGACTACATTAGGGGGCATTGGACTAACAAAGCATTTGTGCCACAGTCTTGAGAGGTAGCGTTGAACAGTTATCTCTAACAGGAAGGCCTGCCTATACCCAGCAAAGAGGGAGCTCTCCTCCCTAGGCAGGGAAATTCCTCTTGGGTTTGAGGTTGGTTGTGTTGTTAAGTTGCTGGCATAACATTTTCTTTTGCTGACATCGACGTTTCATATTTGCGAGGGGGAGAGGAGAACAATGTATTTGTGCTATTTTTCAATCAATATCTTTCTTGGGTGGAGCACATTTTTTAAGGGAGGAATATTTGGGAAGGATGCTCTGTCCTCTCACCACCATTACTTTTGAAAAGAAGTTGTGGAAGGAAGTGGTTTTTTATGCTCTACTAGTATCACACTCATTCTTCCTGAGTGTGGGGCTTAGGGAAAAGGAGATGCCTTTTAAAATCCTCCTAATTGGAAATAAGTATTTTCTAGAACTCAGGCAGATGTTCTGGATTCTGACCAGATCTGAGGTCCCTACCTCCTTTCTGCAGGCCAGTTTTGGAGCCCATTTTGAGAGCTCTTGTGCATTCTCCTCCCTCTGCTTCCATGAATGCCTGGTACACAGGAAATACTCAATAAAGCTTAATAAAATACATGTTTAACTCACTCTGGGTAATCAAATGTACAGAACTTTTTACATGGAATCTCGTCATTGTTTTGGGTTCCTTTTTTTTAAACTGTCTCTGAATCAGAAATGACTGGAGCTCCATGAACCCATGTTTTTTCCTCTTAAAAGTTACCCACCAGTCAGTTTGAGATCATATAGATTACCAAATGGATTAATACTATCCTTGAGCAAAAGTTCTTATTTGCCTATGATCCTGCTATTCAATTTTATTTCTTTGGATTTTTCCATTTGTAAATGTGTCCTATTAAAATGCAAATGTTTCTGGGGAAAATAACACCACAGTAATAATATTAATAACCACCCCTTAAAGCTGAGATTAGTTGAACAATGGTTAAGAGCAAGTCACCATGGTGAGGAATGAGGTACAGGTGAAAACAGAAATGGGGAGGCAGGAAGGGGCCAGGTGCCAGCGTTGAAGGGAGCAGAGAAAAGGCCACTGGAAGGGGAAGTAGAATGGTTTCTCAAGCCCAATTTCATATAATTTACACTTCACATAATTCACAGCTGTGCTAGAAGCCAGTCCTGCTCCTACCCACAGGGGATACACGAGGAACACTTTGAACTCCTTGGAAGGAAAGGTTTCAGTAAATACAAAATATGATTATCATTGCACCTGATTCCTAGACTAGATAAGGGACTTTCTATCCAGGTGTCTATTATCCCTTTGCGTCTTCTGGGTCAAGGAGGTTCATTTATAATCCATGTCTGTTTTCAGAGAGTAAAGACAGGCAGCACTGGGGGAAGGTGGCAGAGGATGAGACAGAAAACATGGCAGCCAATGAAGAAGGAAAGAAGCAGCTTATACATTTCAAACGTAATGGTTCACACTCAGAAGACCAGGAAGAACAGAAAGCGATCTTCGTTTGGATTCTCCCAGAAGCAGATCCTGAGACAGGGATTCGAGTTCAAGTAGTTTATTTGGGAGGTGATCCCAAGAAGTACCCGTGGGGAATGGGAAGACGCCAGGGAAGGGCCCAAAGTCAATAGTTAGTGCATGATCAAGCCGTTTACCACCTGTGGGCAGCTGAGGGTCAGCCCTGCTGGGTAACTCCAGGACATGGGCTAGAATATGCCTCCCAGTCATTCTATACGGGTGTGAGGAATCTAGGATATTTATCTTCCAGTGCTCATCCTTCATGGCGAGGGCTGCTCTCAGAGACAGTAACGCCCTGCCACTTCTGGGCTCCCTTTTTATGGACTGGGAGGCAGGGTCACGGTGCTTGCGGGTGGCGTGTACTGGAATAGTGAGTGCCAGCGGAGGTGGGGGGATGGGCATCCAGAGGCAATTAATGTTGCCACAAAAGTCGTGACAAGGCTCTGTGGGCACTTACATCATCACATACAAAGTCATAACCAGTAAGTGGTTCTTATCAATTCAGGCTCTTCAAATTCATTTAAAAGTTCAGGGCTTCCCTGGTGGCGCAGTGGTTGAGAATCTGCCTGCCAATGCAGGGGACACGGGTTCGAGCCCTGGGCTGGGAAGATCCCACATGCCGCGGAGCAAATGGGCCCGTGTGCCACAATTACTGAGCCTGCGCGTCTGGAGCCTGTGCTCCACAACATGAGAGGCCGCGATAGTGAGAGGCCCGCGCACCGCGATGAAGAGTGGCCCCCGCTTGCCACAACTAGAGGAAGCCCTCGCACAGAAACAAAGATCCAACACTGCCATAACTAACTAACTAAATAAATAAATAAAATTAAATTAAAAAAGCAATGTTTAAAAAAAAAAAAATGTTCAGGGCTTCCCTGGTGGCGCAGTGGTTAAGAGTCCGCCTGCCAATGCAGGGGACACGGGTTCGAGTCCTGGTCTGGGAAGATACCACATGCCGCGCAGCAACTAGGCCCGTGAGCCACAACTACTGAGCCTGCACATCTGGAACCTGTGCTCCGCAACAACAGAGGCCACGACAGTGAGAGGCCCACGCACAGTGATGAAGAGTGGCCCCCGCTCGCTACAACTAGAGAAAGCCCTCGCACAGAAACGAAGACCCAACACACCCCAAAATTAATTAATTAATTAATTAATTAATTTTAAAAAAGAAAGTTCATATTTTTCTCTCTCCTTGAGAATCTCTTCTACTTACTTGGCTTCAACTAACATTACAACAGTGACTCCCAAATCTGCTTCTGCAGCCTGTTCTTCTCAGCTGAATCCTTGTTCCAGGTTTCTAGCTGCTTAATGGGCATCTCCACTTGGAAAAGAGCATCTCAAACTCAACATGCCTTAAATTCTCTTCTCCCCAAAACCCATTTCTCTTCCTGTCCTTCTAACTCAGTCCAAGGCACCACTGGCCATCTAGTTAGCCATCAGTTAGAAACTTTGAAGTCATCTTGAATCTTCACCCTCTTGTTCCCTACAAATCAAGGTTTCAACCCCTGGACAGTCTTTTATATTTTAATCCATCCTACTCTCTTCATCTCCTCCACTACTGTGATTTTTCTGTGTCATCAGCATTTGTCACCTGAATTATTACAACATCCTCCTCACTGTTCCCCCCACCCTCATTTTCTCCCTCTCTCCAGTCTATCAAAAAGATAATTTAAAAACCCTCATCTGATTACATTTATTTCTCTTTAAAATCTTTCAGTGAGTTTCCTTTGCCTTCAGGACAAAGCCCAAACTTCTTAATAATCATTCAAAGCTCCTGGCAATCTGATTCTAATCTACCTCTCCAGCTTCATCTGTTTTCTCTGCACTCCAGTGAAAATACACGTTCTTAAATACACATAACATAAGCCAGCTCTAGATGATTTAAGAAGCAACATAATTTACTCAGAGAATATTGGGGAGCTCACTGTATCTCTGGGAAGGCTGGAGAACCCAGCTTAGAAGGCAAGCGGGATAAAAGGGGAGCCAGGCAGCCAGAAGCACAGCCAAAACCATTCTACCAAGCCAGTCCAGGGAGAACAGCTGCCTCTTCTGCAAATCCTAGACAGTGTAGCTGGCGCCCAAGACAACTGTGGGCAGGAGGCCCTGCTGCTGGTTCCTCTGCACTGTCACCTCCACCAACCGCTTGTTGCTGCATCACTGCTACCTCCAGAATAAACTCGCTGCCACCTTTTTCACTTGCATCACTTGGTCCAGATTCAATACCCTGTGAGTGAGTGTGACTGATTGGCTGCCATGTGAGGTCACATTACCGGGCCCTGACTTCTGGAGGAACAAGTAGGTGGCTTTCTCCACCTTTTAAGGGGAGGTAGACTCAGCTCCCCATCAAGCTTCATGAGAAAACAAAAAATAGATGTATATGGGGCTTCCCTGGTGGCGCAGTGGTTAACAGTCCGCCTGCCAATGCAGGGGACACGGGTTTGAGCCCTGGTCCGGGAAGATCCCACATGCCGTGGAGCAACTAAGCCCACGTGCCACAACCACTGAGCCTGTGCTCTAGAGCCTGGGAGCCACAACTACCGAGCCCGCGTGCCGCAACTACTGAAGGCCACGCGCCTAGAGCCCGTGCTCCGCAACAAGAGAAGCCACCACAATTAGAAGCCTGCGCACCGCAAGGAAGAGCAGCCCCCGCTTGCCGCAACTAGAGAAAGCCCGCGCTCAGCAACAAAGACCCAACACAGCCAAAAAATTTAAAAATTTTTTTAATTTAAAAAATAGATGTATATGCTGGGCAGCTGCTAAAAATGACAACTGTTGATGAAAATAGACCTTTCTTTCCATTTTTAAACAAAAAACAGAAACAAAAATAATGTTTCTACTTAACATAATTCAACTGTTCCTTTGTATATATACAAAAATATATTCAGACTCTCTGCAAAGAGAGACAGCCCCAAGTCATGTTGGTATTGGGTCTAATAGTGATGCGTCAGACTATGAAGTGCATGGTCCATGGAGTATGCCGTGCTCAACCTGCGCAACCTGATGAAAGCATTCCTTCCTCGTGTGACAAAACTAAACCAGTAAAACTGACAGGTTCAAGGGGGAGATGAATAAATTTTTCAAGTTGGTCATTAGGTATAAGAGTGAAAAACACCACACCAATTCCATCTCTTAGTGTTCTGACCTGTGTGTCTTCAGGCTATGGGATAAGCAGCTCACGACGTAGATTACTGTGTGGTATGCCATGGTTAGGCCTGCAGAAGACCTGCTGAGGTTATAAGAAATAGAGTATGGACAGTGGCAACTATGGAGCATCAAGGAATTCTTTCATGGTAGCATGGCTGACCCTGGAGAGCTGGTGTGGCCCTTTCCTCGGGGAGCTGCTCCATTCACACGTGTACTTGATTTTATTCATACCCTTTGAGTCCATTGCTTGTTGGCTAGTATAGTGGTGAGCCAAAGTGAACGTTCCCTCACACTGAGTTTCAGTTGTCACTCTTTTCATATTTTGAACCCCAAGACTGGCCCAGTTGGCTCAGGACATATATTAAAGCCTGTGGAATATCACTCACCTCCACAAGGTATTGTGTCCAAGCGCTGTGTAGGTGATGGGCTCCAGAATAAGACAAGTCATCCCGTTCTTCCTTCTCTCCCTGTTACATTTGATTTACTATTTACTATCACTATTATACTTTTGATTTACTATTTATCTAGCCTTTCCTATCAAAATAGCCAGGGTGAGAACACTGCCTGATGTTAAGAATATCTACTTTAATGATTTACTCATGATCTGGGAAAATCAAAATCTGGGAGGTGATTCAGGGTCCAGCTAGACCTAACATTGGGCATATTCAGGCCCAGCTCCACTGTTCATCTGAGACCTATAAGATTGCACTCTGGCTCGTGCACCACGGTGAGGTTATAAGTCACATAAACTGGTGTTAGTTCAAAGCTAATGTCCAATCATCTCAAACAGCCTTGAT
The DNA here is from genome assembly GCF_949987535.1 of Balaenoptera acutorostrata. Lineage (NCBI taxonomy): Eukaryota > Metazoa > Chordata > Mammalia > Artiodactyla > Balaenopteridae > Balaenoptera > Balaenoptera acutorostrata. Next base: position 83,561,020 of record NC_080074.1, read on the forward strand.
ATAACCACTTTCCCTGATTCACAATTACCTAGAAAATGGCAACAGTGTCCTTTAAAAAGAGATAGTTGGGAAAATTCACACTATGTCTTTTTCTTTCTTTTTAATATCTGCCTTCAAGAGCACCAGTCTCTTTATTCAGGAGCTCTTGGTCTGTGGATTGACCCAGGACTGGGATTGGGAGAGACAGAATAGTCTCTACCAGGATGGGCAGGTCAGATCTCTGTTGATCAGATGTGGAGTTCTTTTCTGTTGTATAAATCAAGCAGAATATTAGTGGGCAGCCCATCTATCTCAGGAATAGGGACCATCGGATCATTAGCCATCCTAAGGAACATTCTGGGGACCAGGTCCTCTGTGGTAAGTGCTTTGACTTAGCCTCTGCCATCTTGAGTTCCCCCCATTCTCAGTGAAACCCAGGAGTTCATTTTAAATGTAGAATCTCCCACCAGCGTTCCTGGCCTATGGAAAACATTCACTAAAGCACCTTTCAGAGTAAATACAATGCCGTATTAACTAAGGCCTTGGAGAAGAAGCATCTTCTGGGCTCTCTTGTAACAGATCGGTCATGTTTGATAAATCCATTCCAACTTTCCCTATCTTCCTAAACCTTAGGATTCCTTCCACTATATTATACCAAGGAATTTATGACATCTCCGTTTTATCCAAAATAGGACACTGAGTCCAAGTTTTAGTCACCCAAGTAAATAGTCAGAATTTACCCAGCTGTTCAAGCTGGCCAATTGAATTTTGACTCTCTGGGAACTGCATCCTCTTAAAAATTGTAGGCCAATTTAAAATTATACTCTTCCCTCCTTGGTTTAACCCCTTTAGAATCCACGCCCACGCATATTCTACAGATTTTTGCTGATACAATGTTTCAATCTTACTTTATGGGTGTGTAACACTCTCCTCCCAAGTGTGAGTTTATATTTTGCCAGGTTGGGATCTAACTTTGCTTACACATCTAAAGAAAACGAATGGTGGGTGAGGGGAACATAAGAATAAACTGTTTCTCTTTGCACATTAATCCCTTATGTGAAAGAGTTATGTGATCTAAAAAGCCAGCCTAGGCACTTCCCTGGTGGCCCAGTGGTTAAGAATCCTCCTTCCAATGCAGCGGACACGGGCTTGATCCCCGGTCGGGGAACTAAGATCCCACGTGCTGTGGGGAAACTAAGCCCACGCGCCACAACTACTGAGACAACGTGCCTCAACTAGAGAGCCTGCGTGCCACAAACTACAGAGCCCACGCACTCTGGAGCCTGCACGCCACAACTAGAGAGAAGCCCATGCACCTCAACTAAGAACCCACGTGGCACAACAAAGAGCCCGTGTGCCACAACTAAAACCCGACGCAGCCAAAAATAAATTAATGAATTAATTAAATATATTTTTAAAAATTTTTTTAAATAAAAATAAATAAAAGGGCAGCCTTATCAGAAAACGGACAAGGAACTTGTTTGCGTGGTATATTTTCTATTGTCACTGTAACAAATTATCAAAAACTTAGCGGTTTAATCCAACACAAATTTATTATCTTACAATTCTGTAGGAGGGAAGTTTGACATGGGTCTCACTGAGGTAAAATCAAGGTGTCAGCAGGGCTGCATTCTCTTCTAGTAGCCCTGGGGAAAAAATTGTTTTCTTGCTTTTTTCAGTTTCTAGAGGCCGCCTACATTCTTTAGTTTGTGGTCCTCTTCCTCCATCTTCAAAGTCCGCACTGTTCCATCTCTCTTTGACCTTTCTTCCATGGTCATGTCTCCCTCTGACCACAAGCTGGGAAAGGTTCTTCACTTTTAAGGGTTCCTGTGATTTGATTGAACCCACCTGGATAATCCATAATCATCTCTTCATCTCAAGGTCCTTAACCTTAATCGCATCTGCAAAATCTTTTTTGCTCTGTAAAGTAACATATTCACATGTTCCAGAGATTAGGATATGGACAACTTTGGAATTATTCTATCTATCACAACAGGCAAATGGAATTTACTTGAGGTTAAATATTCAACGTACCCTGAATTCTCCTTTCAGACCTCTGGATGCCATTCTTTCCCAAAGCACATCTTTATTATTAAATAAAAGACCTGGTAAAGTTGCTAATTCAACTGATGTTGTAATTTGGCAATGCCCAGATTAAACTCTGTTTAGTCTGTAGCAGTCTCAGCTCTGTAGCTGAAATAGATAATGAATTATTTTAGCACGATCTTAGAAATTCCCTGGATTTTAGGCCTGAATTATTTTAATATAATTATAGAAATTCCCTGAAACTCCCTGAATTAAAGCCAATAATTTAGGGTCTTGAACTTCACTTTGTCCTTTTTGTCACTGTTCGGGGATACTACAAGGGGCCTTCTAACCCCATGGCTGTTGAAGTTCTCATGCCCTTCATCCTGGTCTGTGGCAATGACCTTCAATGCACACTTTATCACAGACTACTATAAACCATAACTTAGTTATTTCTTTGTTGTATTTCATGAGCTAAAGTTTACCATCCCTTAAATATTGCTGGATTTTTCACTGCTTTTAGTCCAACAAGACCCAAATTCCCCTGCACTAATTTCCCTGACACTTTGTGGCCTGTCTTTTTGCAATGTTAGCCAGGGTGCTTCAGTGTAAGCAACAGAAAGCAAGTGTGATTAAAGCCAAAAATTAAATATATTCAGAGATAAGAGGTTGCTCCCAGAATTGCTGGAGGGTCTTGAGAACAAATTCAGTAACTTAGCATGAACAAAGAAAGCCAGAATCAGCCAAAATTACCCAACAAGACCAGTCTGATAATGAAGATAGTGGTATAGCAGCCACCCCAGCACTGGCCACTGGATGCTGCCACTGACGTTCTTACCACTGCAATAATCCTGCCCAGAATGAATCCCTTGCTTCCTAGCTTCTTTGCTTCACTAGATCAAGATCCCAAGTCCTGAGAAGAGGCATATGACTGGCTAAACCTAGACAACATTCCTGTGTCCTGGTTCCTTGGAAGAACAGACAGCAAGGATCTGGCCTCTTTGGATCAACATGGTGAAGTATTCATACTTCTTCTTCATACTGCTAAATGGAGTTCTCATCATACTGTACTTTAATAACATAGATGTTCATCTTCTCCACTAGACTGACACTAAAGGATAGGTACCATATCTTTAACTTGGTGTTCCCGGAAGCTACCACAGTACATGGTACACAGTAGGTGCTCAGTAAATGAAATATTAAGAAGGTAAATTTATTCCAGGGTTTTCTTATAATCTTTTAAAAAAAGAACTGACCAGGAAAATGAGGAATCAAGGATGGAGGGTATGAATGGTAACAGAAAGAAGCAAGTCTGTTCAATGGGGGCTGAGAAGATAAGGGCATGGGATACGTGTGTGTGTGTGTGTGTGTGTGTGTGTGTGTGTGTGTGTGTGTAGGTATTAGGTTGCTGTGCTATAGAGATGGACAGAGGAAGAGACAAATAAAACAAGAGAAAGTAAGAAACTGAAACGAGCAAATGAGCACTAGACTTAGCCAGCATGAAGTGTATTAACACAGCTCCAAAAGCCCAAGTGACCTGGAAAAAAATTACCCCAAAACTAAAAGGAATTATTATGTAGGTAATTAATCACAGCCCATAGCACTGATATACTTAGGGGGACTATTAAATCCCAATATTCTCAGAATATTTTCCCTAAAACAATAGTTTCATCATGTAATTCTCCACTCAGAAACGTTCAATGGCTCCCCAATGTCAGAGATTAAAATCCACATTCCTTAATACAGTATTCAAGGCCCTACCTAACCAATTTTCCAAAATGAAGAGTCAACTCTCTTCTCCAGAAATGCCTTCCTTGTTCCTATCTCTATCCTTGTTCCTATTTCTTAAGCTGTTTCTGTTCCCCATTCTGAAAAGACCTTCCTTGCCTCTTCACCTATACAAATCTAATTATCCTTCAAGATTCCAATTAAGACTTTCCTTCTCCTTCCCCAAGTCTTCCAACCCTCTCTCATTTTAGAACTGAAGTAATAATTTCTAGCACCACCATTTTTCCCTGAATCGTATAGATCCTCAGCACTGTAGGGTTATTCAACTTTGGGGTTATGCATGTTACCATCGCACTAAGATGAGAAAATCGAATTGCCAGACCATGACTTCTTCTTGGTATTCTCATGTGTTGACAATGTTAAAAATTAGCTTAAATAAATGACAGTATTAATACAATTTTTCTCATATACATGAAAAAGAGAGAAAAAATTATTCACATGGGAAGATGATTTAAACCTATGTACAAAACTTCAGTAGGTATAGATCACACAATTTAGGAGATGATGGATTCTTCCAACCTGGGCTGAAATTCCAGTTCTCCCAGAAGAACTTTCCTAGAAGCCTCAGCAAACCTCTCCTCACATTACCTTTGCATCTGGACCTAAAGATGGGGTCAGTATACAGATGAGAGAATAAATGAGCAAAATTTAGTTCCTATTTGGAAAGAGAAAGAGGGAAATGTATGCTTGGTGAGTAACTAAGAATGTCTGCAAACCCTCCTCACCCCACCACTGTGACTGATTCTTTTGAACCTTTAAGTTTGAGTTGCTATGGATTAGAATACAAATACAAAAGACAGACATTATTTCCATTCATAAGTAGTCTATGTCTTAAAACATGTTCTTAATGTTTAATGAAATGCTTACTAATTTTAAAAAAATCAGAATTTCAAATAAAACATCTATTCTTTATTTTTATTGAATTACAATGGACGTATACTATGCTAATTTCAGGTATACGACATAGTGATTCAATATTTCTGTACATTATGAAATGATCACCACGGTAAGTCTAGTTACCATCTGTCACCAACAAAGTTATTACAATATTATTGACTATATTCCCTATGCTGTACATTATACCCCCATGACACCGCTTTTCATTTTTAACCAACAAGCCTTGCAGTAATAAATTGTGACTCTGAGAGGCCACTGCCCAGCCCTGGAGTGCTCCTTTCTTTAATGTTAGTAATACTCCTGGACTTGACATAATGTTTTACAAGTGTACATTATCACATCTGATTCTGTAAAAGTAAAATTTACTGATAAAGAAATTGATACTACACTGTTGAGAGATTTGCCTAGCACCCGATGACTAATAACTACCGGGTCCAAAGCTAGAATCCAGATCTTCTGATAGAAGGTGAGGTAGAGTGGAAGGAAATGGGGTTTGGAGGCCACCAGACCTGGGTTCAAATCCCAGTTTTGGACTTAAACTGTGTAACCTTCAGAAGTGACTTACCTCGAGAGCCTTGGTTTTCTCTGTAAAAGGACATAATGCAGGGGTCCTCTACCCAGTGATGGAATGAAGATGGAGAGAGTGTGTGAAAATTGCCTGGTGTTCGGGGGCCTTGGATTAAAAGACAGATTTTTTTTCCCCGACCTTGTTATCTCTTTCCAAAGTCCATTTCTTTCCAAAGTGCAGCCGATCACAGAAGGATCATGTAGGGTGATGACCCAGAGAGGTCTTCAGGACGGGGAGAGACATCGCTTAGCCTGGCGGCTGTAAATGGTCAAAAAGCAAGACCATACTGGCCTCCCCTCCAACAGTAACGACATCGGAGGGAACTCTAGGTTTTGGCTTCCTGGATGGTTTACTAGGGCTGTTGAAGGACTTCAAGATGATTCTCATAAAAGCTGTTTTCCTTGTGATTAAGTTGTGTTTGCCTGTTAACTATGTGGTAAACAAACCCTCAGCTCCCGCCTCCTGGTTCTAGTGCAGCCGCGTGTTAATTGGGACCCGGAGGGTAGCGGGTTGGCAAGGCTGCCGGGGACGGGACGCCAAGGAGCCCCATTTGGTTATCAGTTCTGTTGACATGAGCTGAGCTGTATGTGGGTGTGTGGCGTGTCCAGCAGGTCTAGCAGGGGTTTTCCCGGCTATGAAAGGCCTGCTGTTTGAAACGCTTGGCCTGCAGTCAAATGAGGGCTTGAGATCAGGATTCCCACTGCCGTCAGCCCATCAGCTCCACCAGCGCCTCTCCCGCTCGGCCAGGGGGAAGGGCCGACCAAACATGTCTGGTCTCATCCTTAGGTCAGGGCTGAGGAGAGAAGGAAAGGCAGGAGTGAAGCAGGCTGCACCTGGAGCTCATCTGCTCTTCTTAGCACCCACCACAGCCCCAAGCCAGACAGAAAAATATCCCTTTCCCAGCGCTGAAATCCTTTCCCTCTGTGTCACTTATCGGGACTGAACTCAGACACACTCAATCCCTGAAAAAAGGCTGCCAGGGAATCAAATGGGTGGGAGAGGCTTGCTGGGAAATTCCTCCCAGCCAGTGGATACATGACTGCAGAAGAAATTGGGGCAGTTCCCAGTGTAACTTGCTACCCCTCCCCCAGGGGCAATCACTGTCAAAGATGATTTATTTTAAACATTTTGTAATTATTTTAGCCAATGGAGTGTGTGTGTGTGTGTGTATTTGTGTGTGTTACAGAGACAGAGTGTGTGTGTGTGTGTGTGTGTGTGTGTGTGTGTGTGTGTGTGTACGTTTGATCATTTGCGGTTAAGTCTGTGTTCACAAGCGCCTTTGAGTTCAGTAGAGTCCAACCGCCAAACCCACACCCAAATATTTTGTAGATAACAGAAGAGCCATTGCCGGTGATGCTTGTATGTACACAGACAAGCTTTGTGGTAGTGCGGTGAGGACCCTGAAGTGGGACGAGGGCTGTGAGGACTTTGCAATAAGAGCTACAGCAAGTCATTCCACTGCATCTCGAGAAACATGTTTAGAAACCTCCATGAAAACCATTCCTTCTGCTTCTTAGTAAATGAATATAATTAAGTACCTAAAGGGTACTGTTATTGAGTGAAGCGCTGCAGAACAGGGTGAGCATTTACTATGAGGTTTAGGTTTGTTCTTATACTCCATGTTAAATACTCACAACCCTGGAAGCAATTATGCCAAGATGTTAACTGTGGTTAATTCTGAGTGGTGGGAATGTGAGTGAGTGGTATTTTCTCCTTGTATTTTTCTACAGTTTAGACATTTCTACAAACACATAATTTTAAATGCTTACTGGATGAGTGAATGAATGAATGAGTGAATGAATGAACTCAGGTAGGTCTACTTGAAAATAGGCCCAGCTCCTGTTTTTAAACTGCTTCTGTTCCTAAAGAGGTAGGATAGATAACAACATTACCAAACATCTGTTTTATGGGCTTTTTGTGTTTGTTTGTTTGTTTGTTCACCTTCTATTTTCTTTTCTTTTTTAGGGTATTTGAAGAATGGAAAACAAGAGGCAATGTACACATTGGGATAGCATAGAGTCAGTGGGGGGAGGTTGAAAAGTTGTGGAAAGAGATGAAAGCCAGATGATAATCATTCAGTTTTAATGAAGGGCTTCCTCTGAGGAAGTTGGAAGGTTGCAGACGGACAACAGAGGCTGCTGGCTGGTTATATTCACGGGTAAAAAGGAAGACACCACATCAGACAACATTCACCAGAAGGTAAGCTCCATGAGGGCAGAGACTATTCGTCTGTGAATTCCCTGAGCCTAGAGCAGTGTCTGGTACATGGAGCATGCTCAAAAAATAAAGTTTTAAATTATGAGTGAGGGGCAGGACCTTCAAGATGGCAGAGGAGTAAGATGTGGAGATCACCTTCCTCCCCACAAATACATCAAAAATACATCTACATGTGGAACAGCTCCTACAGAACATCTACTGAATGCTGGCAGAAGACCTCAGACTTCCCAAAAGGAAAGAAACTCCTCACGTAGCTGGGTAGGGCAAAAGGAAAAACAGAGACAAAAGAATAGGGACAGGACCTGAACCTCTGGGAGGGAGCTGTGAAGGAGGAAAAGTTTCCACACACTAGGAAGCCCCTTCACTGGCGGAGACGGGGGGTGGCTGGGGGAAAGCTTTGGAGCCACGGAGGAGAGCGCAGCAACAGGGGTGCGGAGGGCAAAGGGGAGAGATTCCTGCAGAGAGGATCAGTGCCGACCAGCACTCACCAGCCTGAGAGGCTTGTCTGCTCACCTGCCGGAATGGGTGGGGGCTGGGAGCTGAGGCTCTGGCTTTGGAGGTCAGATCCCAGGGAGAGGACTGGGGTTGGTTGTATGAGCACAGCATGAAGGGGGCTAGTGCACCACAGCTAGCTGGAAGGGAGTCCGGGAAAAAGTCTGGACCTGCCTAAGAGGCAAGAGACCATTGTTCCAGGGTGTGTGAGAAGAGGGGATTCAGAGCACCGCCTAAACGAGCTCCATAGATGGACGCGAGCCACAGCTATCAGGGAAATTTCTCTGTGCAGCCTCAGGAGCAGCAGATTAAATCTCCACAATCAACTTGATGTACCCTGCATCTGTGGAATACATGAATAGACAGTGAATCTTCCCAATATTGAGGCCACAGACTTTGGGAGCAACTGTAGACTTGGGGTTTGCTGTATGTGACAGATTAGTTTCTGATTTTTATGTTTATCTTAGTATAGTTTTTAGAACTTGTTATCATTGGTGGATTTGTTATTGGTTTGGTTGCTCTCTTCTTTATTTTTTTCTTTTTATTACTTATTTAAATTATAATATATTTTTATTTTTTATTTTAATACCTTTATTTTATTTTTTTCTTGTTTCTTTTTTTTCTCCCTTTTCTTCTGAGCCGTGTGGCTGACAGGGTTTCAGTGCTCTGGCCGGGTGTCAGGCCTGAGCCTCTGAGGTGGGAGAGCCAAGTTCAGGACATTGGACCACCAGAGACCTCTTGGCCTCACGTAATATCAATCAGTGAGAGCTCTCCCAGAGATCTCCTTCTCAATGCTAAGACCCAGCCCCACTCAATGATCAGCAGGCTCCAGTGCTGGACACCCCATGCCAAACAACTAGCAAGACAGGAACACAACCCCACCCATTAGCAGAGACACTGCCTAAAATCATAAGTTCACAGACACCCCAAAACACACCACCGGATGCAGTCCTGCCCAGCAGAAAGACAAGATCCAGTCTCATCCACCAGAACACAGGAACCAGTCCCCTCCACCAGGAAGCCTACACAACCCACTGAACCAACCTTACCCACTGGGGGCAGACATCAAAAACAACGGGAAATACGAACATGAAGCCTGAGAAAGGGAGACCCCAAACACAGTAAGTTAAGCAAAATGAGACGACAGAGAAATACTCAGCAGATGAAGGAGCAAAGTAAAAACCCACCAGACCAAACAAATGATGAGGAAATAGGCAGTCTACCTGAAAAAGAATTCAGAGTAATGATAGTAAAGATATCCAAAATCTTGGAAATAGAATGGAGAAAATACAAGAAATGTTTAGCAAGGACCTAGAAAAACTAAAGAGCAAACAAACAATGATGAACAACACAATAAATGAAATGAAAAATTCTGTAGAAGGAATCAATAGCAGAATAACTGAAGTAGAAGAACAGATAAGTGACCTGGAACATAAAATAGTGGAAATAACTACTGCAGAGCAGAATAAAGAAAAAAGAATGAAAAGAATTGAAGACAATCTCAGAGACCTCTGGGACAACATTAAATGCACCAACATTCGAATTATAGGGGTCCCAGAGGAAGAAGAGAAAAAAGAAAGGTTCTGAGAAAATATTTGAAGAGATTATAGTTGAAAACTTCCCTAATATGGAAAAGGAAATAATCAGTCAAGTCCAGGAAGCACAGAGAGTCCCATACACGATAAATCCAAGAAGAAACATAACAAGACACATATTAATCAAACTATCAAAAATTAAATATAAAGCAAAATATATTAAAAGCAGCAAGGGAAAAGCAACAAATAACATACAAGGGAATCTCCATAAGGTTAACAGCTGACCTTTCAGCAGAAACTCTGCAAGTCAGAAGGGAGTGGCAGGACATATTTAAAGTGATGAAAGGGAAAAAGCTACAACCAAGATTACTCTACCCAGCAAGGATCTCATTCACATTTGACAGAGAAATTTAAATCCTTACAGACAAGTAAAAGCTAAGAGAATTCAGCACCACCAAACCAGCTTTACAACAAATGCTAAAGGATCTTCTCTAGGCAGGAAACACAAGAGAAGGAAAAGACATACAATAATAAACCCAAAACAATTAAGAAAATGGTAATAGGAACATACATATTGATAATTACCTTAAATGTAAATGGATTAAATGCTCCAACCAAAAGACAGAGCCTGGCTGAATGGATACAAAAACAAGACCCATATATATGCTGTCTACAAGAGACCCACTTCAGACCTAGGGACACATACAGACTGAAAGTGAGGGGATGGAAAAAGATATTTCATTCAAATGGAAATCAAAAGAAAGCTGGATTAGCAATTCTCATATCAGACAAAATAGACTTTAAAATAAAGACTATTACAAGAGACAAAGAAGGACACTACATAATGATCAAGGGATCAACCCAAGAAGAAGATATAACAATTGTAAATATTTATGCACCCAATAGAGGAGCACCTCAATACATAAGGCAACTGCTAACAGCTATAAAAGAGGAAATCGACAGTAACACAATAATAGTGGGGGACTTTAACACCTCACTTACACCAATGGACAGATCATCCAAACAGAAAATTAATAAGGAAACAGAAGCTTTAAATGATACAATAGACCAGATAGAATTCATTGATATTTATAGGACATGCCATCCAAAAACCGCATATTACACTTTCTTCTCAAGTGGGCACGGAACATTCTACAGGATAGATCACATCTTGGGTCACAAATCAAGCCTCAGTAAATTTAAGAAAATTGAAATCATATCAAGCATCTTTTCTGACCACAACGCTATGAGATTAGAAACGAATTACAGGGAAAAAAACGTAAAAAAACACAAACACATAGAGACTAAACAATACATTACTAAATAACCAGGAGATCACTGAAGAAATCAAAGAGGAAATCAAATAATACCTAGAGACAAATGACAATGAAAACATGATGATTCAAAACCTATGGGATGCAACAAAAGCAATTCTAAGAGGGAAGTTTATAGCGATACAAGCCTACCTCAAGAAACAGGAAAAATCTCAAATAAACAATCTAACCTTACACCTAAAGGAACTAGAGAAAGAAGAACAAACAAAACCCAAAGTTAGTAGAAAGAAAGACATCATAAAGATCAGACGAGAAATAAATGAAATAGAAACAAAGAAAACAATATCAAAGATCAATAAAACTAAAAGCAGGTTCCTTGAGAAGATAAACAAAACTGATAAAACATTAGCCAGACTCATCAAGAAAAAGAGGGAGAAGACTCAAATCAATAAAATTAGAAATGAAAAAGGAGAAGTTACAACAGACACCACAGAAATACAAAGCATCCTAAGAGACGACTACAAGCAACTCTATGCCAATAAAATGGACAACCTGGAAGAAACTGATAATTTTTAGAAAAGCACAACTTTCCGAGACTGAACCAGGAAGAAATAGAAAATATAAACAGACCAATCACAAGCACTGAAACTGAAAGTGTGAATAAAAATCTTCCAACAAACAAAAGCCCAGGACCGGATGGCTTCACAGGCGAATTCCATCCAACAGTTAGAGAAGAGATAACACCTATCCTTCTCAAACTCTTCCAAAATATAGCAGAGGGAGGAACACTCCCAATCTCATTCTATGAGGCCACCATCACCCTGATACCAAAACCAGACAAAGATGTCACAAAAAAAGGAAAACTACAGGCAAATATCACTGATGAACGTAGATGCAAAAATCCTCAACAAAATACTAGCAAACAGAATCCAACAGCACATTAAAAGGATCATACATCACGGTCAAGTGGGGTTTATCCTAGGAATGCAAGGATTCTTCAATATATGCAAATCAATCAATGTGATAAACCATACTAACAAACTGAAGGAGAAAAACCATATGATCATCTGAATAGATGCAGAAAAAGCTTTCGACAAAATTCAACACATATTTATGATAAAAACCCTCCAGAAAGTAGTCATAGAGGGAACTTACCTCAACATAATAAAGGCCATATAAGGCAAACCCACAGCCAACACCGTTCTCAATGGTGAAAAAATGAAATCATTTCCACTAAGATCAGGAATAAGACAAGGTTGCCCACTCTCACCACTATTATTCAACATAGTTTTGGAAGTTTTAGCCACAGCAATCAGAGAAGAAAAGGAAATAAAAGGAATCCAAATTGGAAAAGAAGTAAAACTGTCACTGTTTGCAGATGACATGATACTATACATAGAGAATCCTAAAGATGCTACCAGAAAACTACTAGAGCTAATCAATGAATTTGGTAAAGTAGCAGGATACAAAATTAATGCACAGAAATCTCTTGAATTCCTATACAGTAATGATGAAAAATCTGAAAGAGAAATTAAGGAAACACTGCCATTTACCATTGCAACAAAAAGAATAAAATACCTAGGAATAAACCTACCTAGGGAGACAAAAGACCTGTATTCAGAAAACTATAAGACACTGATGAAAGAAATTAAAGATGATACAAACAGATGGAGAGATATACCATGTTCTTGGATTGGAAGAATCAATGCTGTGAAAATGACTATACTACCCACAGCAATCTACAGATTCAATGCAATCCCTATCAAACTACCAATGGCATTTTTCACAGAACTAGAACAAAAAATTTCACAATTTGTATGGAAACACAAAAGACCCCGAATAGCCAAAGCAATCTTGGGAAAGAAAAACAGAGTTGGAGGAATCAGGCTCCCTGACTTCAGACTATACTACAGAGCTACAGTAATCAAGAAAGTATGGTACTGGCACAAAAACAGAAATATAGATCAATGCAACAGGATAGAAAGCCCAGAGATAACCCACGCACATATGGTCACCTTATCTTTGATAAAGGAGGCAAGAATATACAATGGAGAAAAGACAGCCTCTTCAATAAGTGGTGCTGGGAAAACTGGACAGCTACATGTAAAAGAATGAAATTAGAACACTCCCTAACACCATACACAAAAATAAACTCAAAATGGATTAAAGACCTAAATGTAAGGCTAGACACTATCAAACTCTTATAGGAAAACATAGGCAGAACACTCTATGACATGTGTTCATAAGATCCTTTTTGACCCACCTCCTAGAGAAATGGAAATTAAAAAAAATAAATAAACAAATGGGACCTAATGACACTTAAAAGCTTTTGCACAGCAAAGGAAACCATAAACAAGATGAAAAGACAACCCTCAGAGCGGGAGAAAATATTTGCAAACGAAACAACTGACAAAGGATTAATCTCCAAAATATACAAGCAGTTCATGCAGCTCAATATGAAAAAAACAAACAACCCAATCCAAAAATGGGCAGAAGACCTAAACTGACACTTCTCCAAAGAAGATATATAGATTGCCAACAAACACATAAAAGGATGCTCAACATCACTAATCATTAGAGAAATGCAAATCAAAGCTACAATGAGGTATCACCTCTCACTGGTCAGAATGGCCATCATCAAAAAATCTACAAACAATAAATGCTGGAGAGGGTATGGAGAAAAGGGAACCCTCTTGCACTGTTGGTGGGAATGTAAATTGATACAGCCACTATGGAGAACAGTATGGAGGTTCCTTAAAAAACTAAAAATAGAACTACCATATGACCCAGCAATCCCACTACTGGGCATATACCCTGAGAAAACCATAATTCAAAAAGAGTCATGTACCACAATGTTCATTGCAGCACTATGTACAATAGCCAGGACATGGAAGCAACCTAAGTGTCCATCGACAGATGAATGGATAAAGAAGATGTGGCACATATATACAATGGAATATTACTCAGCCATAAAAAGAAAGGAAATTGAGTTATTTGTAGTGAGATGGATGGACCTAGAGTCTGTCATACAGAGTGAAGTAAGTCAGAAAGAGAAAAACAAATACCGTATGCTAACACATATATATGGAATCTAAAGCAAAAAAAAAAAAGGTTCTGAAGAACCTAGGGGCAGGACAGGAATAAAGACGCAGATGTAGAGAATGGATTTGAGGGTAAGGGGAGGGGGAAAAGGGTAAGCTGGGAAGAAGTGAGAGAGTGGCATTGACATATAAACACTACCAAATATAAAACAGATAGCTAGTGGGAAGCAGCCACATAGCACAGGGAGATCAGCTCGGTGCTTTGTGACCACCTAGAGGGGTGGGATAGGGAGGGTGAGAGGGAGACGCAAGAGGGAGGGCATACGGGGATATATGTATACGTATAACTGATTCACTTTGTTATACAGAAGAAACTAACACAACATTGTAAAGCAATTATACTCCAATAAAGATGTTAAAAGAAATAAAAATTTAAAAAAATAAATTATGAGTGAATCCATTTCCTTTGAAATCTAAAGAAAGGGGGAAATGGCTTTTGACTTGTAAGATTTAGAAAATGTGGATAGAAAATATTACTAACTGTGAATATTTTGAAACATTATCAAGGGTATCAGTGTAAGCTGTGGGATTTCTAACCCGTAGAGCTTTATAAGAAAAGAGAGTGTCTAAAAACTGTTAATGAGAGTGGCGGTAAGTTTAGAATGTTCTACGTACAAGCCAAATAGACTTCTATATTCCATTCTTTGCTCTTATTTGGCTTAAAAGTGGTGCTAGGGCTTCCTGGCTGTTGCCCAAAGACTGGGGCAATAGCTGACAAATTGCAAATTGCTCCTTCCCTCAGCCCATACTTTGCAAATGGCTCCAAATTAAATCTTTATCTTAATGAACTTGACAGTTCAACACTAAACAAGCTAGATACGACCATGTAAGGCTTTATGCTCTCTTTAGTCAGTCGAAATTGGTCAGTTATAAGTAAATGTAAAACTATTCAAGGCTAAGCTGTCAGGAATATAACTTAAAGATTTAAAAGAAAGGCACATGGGCCCATGGTTTCCCAGATCATGGGACACACAAAGACACTCTACAGGCGCCCTCTTACTTAAATGCTCTTGCCTGAGCAGTTCAATTTTGGGGGGCCTTATACAATGGACGTGAGGCCTGCTGTTATATCTTTAATAAGTCCCCAGGACCTCACTTTGAAGTGATGACTCACAGAGGATATTTTGTCAGGCCAACTAGCCATAAAAATATTAACTGTGGTTTTAAGTAGTAAAGGTTTTTACTATCCTGCTCACTTCCTGTCATGAAGCATTGCATTAAGTACTTTAAAGGGATTAATGACCTGCTTGCTATGTTTCACAAGAAATTCATTCTTATAAAGATTCTAGGGCTTCCCTGGTGGCACAGTGGTTAAGAATCTGCCTGCCAATGCAAGGCACCCGGGTTCGAGCCCTGGTGCGGGAAGATCCCACATGCCACGGAGCAACTAAGCCCGTGCACCACAACTAATGAGCCTAAGCTCTAGAGCCCACAAGCCACAACTACTGAGCCCGTGTGCCACAACTACGGAAGCCCGGGCGCCTAGAGCCCATGCTCCACAACAAGAGAAGCCACCGCAATGAGAAGCCCACGCACTGCAACGAAGAGTAGCCCCTGCTCTCCACAACTAGAGAAAGCCTGCGTGCAGCAACGAAGACCCAACCCAGCCAAAAATAAATAAATTAAAAAAAAAAAAAAGATTCTAGAAGCATTGATATTAACACTAGGGTTAGTAAAAAAAAAAAAATTGGAGGTGCTCAAAAAATATTCATGGAACTGAATCAGGACATGTTAAACATAAAAGCACAATACTGTTGGGGTGAAATTTCATTTCAATTTGTTTTTATCCAGAAGTTGTTAGGCTTCATCCTGTCATCATGGAATTGTTCAAATACCTTGCTTAGCATTTCTTATACCTCGGAGGGCAAGGTACTTTGTTCCAGCTGGTTGTAACCTACAGGCATTTTCACCCCTCTTTTGGGCCACTTAGCTGATGAGATTGACCAAACCCCCTTTCAATGTCATTGTCTTTTTAAGTCCAGCAAGGAAAAAAAAATCACTTCTTATCTTTGTTATAATTGTGAGACTTACAATTTGCTGAGTCATCTCCCCAGTGACCACCCTACTTCTGTGCTTTGCTGAATTCAGTCTGCTGCTTTCAGGCCACGTTATCTTTAGCCATTTCTGTCTTCTAAGGCCCCACTTTTACCTTCAGTGGAAACAACAAATGGAAGTCATTTGAGTGTCTGCCTGGTCCCTTCCTTAGAGTCAATACTTGTCTCTCTCTCCCTTGCTTGTTCAGCTTCCTCTTCCAGAAAATGAGGATGAATCTATGGATGGCTTACACTAAGATAAATGATGTTTTACAGCCATGTGCTAGCAGCCAAGTCTTTTGAAAACAGCTCAACTAGCCAGTGTGTATCACAATTTTCAGGCCCTAACTTTGGCAGCATTTCAATATCATGTGATATTTCTATTCATATTGCAACTTCTAGTTGGCTGAAACATGTTCATTTGATTGGCGAAGTTTAGAAAAAGACCTGTTACCTATATATTCCTCATTAAATTCATATTGTATTATTACACCTCCCTGCAGAAAAGATATTTAATAGTACTTCCAGAAGAGGGCAATGTTCCTGAGGTTAACTTTGCTAATAAATTTTCCAAACGCCAAAAATTCACACTAACTGCAGATTATTTATTCAAAAGCACTCTCATACTGAAGTCTGAGAAATGATGGCTTTAGGAAAACATTGGATTTGTACAGATTCCCCTTATAAATATTACTGTAATTTTCCTTTTCTCAAGAAATCTGAAACCATTCTATCTGTTTGACATAACTCTTCTCTGGGGCCTAAAGTTTCTGGGAAATGTCTTTGGGCTATGCCAGAGTCTTGGCTTAATTATGCTGACAATTCACAAACTTGTGAGACTGGTTTGCCCCTTGAGACTGAAATATTGATGTTATTTTAGATAGGTGCTTGGCTACGAAGATTACCATTTGATCTGCAAAGACAAGAACTTAGGAGAACATATTTGATTGTTCTTCCTTCTCTCAGTTGCTTGAGTGAAGCTGACTTGTGAAGCGATGGGTCATAAATCACTCTGTTGACTGCCCTGCAAATTTGAGACGTATGGCCCTGCGTCCTCAGGGGAACCTGGAGTAAAGAACTAAACTTTCTCCCCACTGAAAACTGCATGATTATGTAAGGGACTCTTCCTAGAGAGGAACTGTTTGAATTTGAGTGAAAAAATAAATCAATCAATCACTTATTCCTAGAAAGATTCCTGAATTCCACTCCAAAGAACTCTAGCCCAAAACATCCTATAGAAAGCATTTCAAGGGAGTCCTACTGAAGAGAATTCAGATGAATTTTTGGTGGCAAGTGTACTCTGCCTCTCCTAAGTGGAAAGCCTGTACCAGCAAGCACATTGTAATAAAAAGTGACCTGCCAGTGACTTGGCACATCCCAAGGAGAATTTTTGCCTGAAAGATCTCAAAAAAAGCAAAACCAGCTTCCATTAACCTCTCCAACCCTATAAAATTATCACCTGGGTGGACCTCTATTTATTTATTTGCTTTGTTTTGCCTGCCAACATTCCTTCCCCTTTCTTTTGGCTAAGAATTCTTAAGAAATGGGCATCTGATCCCAGTTTGGACAATCGTATTTTTTCTGCTTGGAATTTGACTCTTGAGTGAAGTGATGAAAGAACAGGAATGGAGATGTGCAATCCTCTCAAAACAGCCCAGTGGAGAGACTGTCCATTAGTTCCAGCTACTTAGATGTTTAGAGCTTCCCTAGGCTCTATCCCAGCTAAGACCTGGCCACTCAGCCTGTCCTTGGATTTTGTGAACTTAAGGTAACCAGACGTGGTCTCTTTTGTTTGCTACCAAAGAGCCCTAACCAAAACATCTCCTGAATGTAAAGGAACTCTATGAATCCCTATGGGTGAAAGACCACTGGACCATTAGACCACAGACTGCTGGCCAGAAAATAAAAGCAGAGCCTTCTAAAAAATCCATAAAAGGCATCCAGTTTTAAGTTGGAAGAGCAAAGACAGGTCAAATCCCCTCTCAAAAGTTACCTCAAAACAAGGAAAATAGGAAACAAACCATGCCATATATTTTTGATGAAAATCAAATCATCTATAGCCCTGAATCAAAATGGTAAAGGTAAGCAGGAGAACTGTGAATCATTTAGTTGAGAGGAGAAAGGTCAAACTCAGTGCCTGAAAAGGTAAGGTGAGGGGACTTGAGGGGAGATACGGCTTTGAGGAGCAAACCCTGGAAAACTCCAGAATTCAAGGTGCCTGTTAGAGATGAGGCCAAGGCACTGAAAAGAGAAGACCTGTCTGAAAGTCTGTATGAGGAACACTTGGGCCCTGGGTCCCGCTCCCACCCTACACTGTCACTCCCTCTCCAACCCCCATGATAGGAGACAAGGGTTTTCTCTCCAGCAATGTTTCCGTTGGAGAAACTGAATCAGGGAGATTCCAGACATGAAGCACAAAGAAAGGCAAGGGTGATGTTCCACATAGTAAACAGACGATGCCTTCACATCCTTCCCTTCCCCAAAGGTGGGTGTGAGAGGAAAGGAAGGAAGAAAGTACCCGACAGCTTCAACTGTGCAGCCAAACATAGTAATAAGCTTGTTATGAAGCTGTTGGAAGGGGTGGGGAGGCTTCATCACATGTTCTTAGAAAACTAAACAGATGAAGAAATGAAGTCACTATAGTAATATTACCTCCAGGTAGAAGAAAAAGTTGTACAAAAAGAAAAATAACCAATAGCATACTACTTGGCTTAGTGGATAACTATTAACATAGTCATAACAATGAAAAGATAGAATATTGTATTTGAGCAGAAATTGAGGAAGACAATGAATATAATATATAAAATTTATAAATCAAAAGATTGAAAGGCTAATGCCAAAAAATACATATAAAAGAGTTCAAAATTATTACTTCTGGAGATCAGGATAGAGGTAGAGATGAAACACAAGCAACTACTGTTTTGTCACAAGCCATTTAACATTATTTGGTTTTTAAACTATTGTAGATAATACTTTGATAAAAATTTAAATTAACTTTTTCAATTCACTAGAATTAGATGGAAGATTAATAGTGTCATAAAAACTAATGAATTTTTATGAAGCCTGCAACTGTAAATTGTTAAACTATACCAATAACTACATAAACGTGGCCATTAGTATCACAGACACAGCCCACATCGCTCAGTTTCCATGTCTGTAATATGGTGATAGTAAAAATTCTTTGAAAATATTGTACTAACAGGTATCTTTTTAAACATTTTTAAATTTTTTTTTAAGTTTTTATTGAATTTGTTACAATATTGCTTCTGTTTTATGTTTTGGTTTTTTGGCCACGAGGCATGTGGGATCTTTGCTCCTCAACCAGGGATAGAAACCTGCACCCTCTGCGTTGGAAGGCAAAGTCTTAACCACTGGACCAACAGGGAAGTCCCTAAACTTTGAATTTAAATTGTTTGAGTAGTGGATTAGGCATGAAATACTTTAGGAGTCCAAAGCCCTTTTAAAAACTAAAATTAGCAGATTTCTGAGTAGAAACTGATGTTGATTATAACAGGACAAAATGACAATACTGTACTTGTACTTATTTCACTTAACACTTAAAGTGTTTTACATTTTTTAATTTAATTTATTTCATATAAAATGTCAGTGAAACTAAATATATCATACATTCCAATACAACATTTACAAACTAAAATCATCTCCAGGAAAAACTTATTTATATAAATGTAAACATTAAATACACATTGTCATCCTAAAATAAAGTACTCATAAATAAGGTTAATAAAAATAAGTGTTCAAGAACAAAGTCACTGACATGAAAGAGAAAATATGTAAGGAATAGAAAAAGGTTAATAAGGAATATTACTTAATATTTTTAAATGCTGTCTTTCAGAAAAAGCAGTGTGTCATTTTTAAATAACACACAAATTTTCACAAGAAATTTTCCAGCTGTTGACAAAAGCTTTTTCTGACTCTAACAGTCTGAAAACCAGTGAGGAGATAATTATGAGCCAACGTCAAATATTTCCCTCTGTTTCTTATAGCTTCAAATAATATCATCTCTTTGTGAATATTTTTAAGGAGATCTTTTTGAACTTTTTTTAATTGCAAAAGCTGTCTTTTATTGATAGCAACCTATAGCTCTTGTTTCAAAGAATGCATTTATGGCTTGTTTCATCTTCTTTATCACATTTAGAGGTCAGTACTATTGTGTTCATATTCTGCTGGTTTGAAAAACCTTTGAACAAGAATAAGAAATATTCTTGCATTGGAAGCTTGCAATAGCACAATCCAGTTGCTTTTTGCATCTTGCACATTGCAGATCTGTCTAGACTTGTAGCCTGTGCATCAGATTGTCTTTTCATCTCAGTTGAAAATTTGAGTCATTGCTCTTGATCTTGAGACATAATTGACTCAAGTTTCAGATATTTTAAATAATAACAGTACTACACCAAGTAAAATGTGATGATTTGGTAGTTAAAAATAGTACAGTATGCCAGACCACTGGAATACTGAAAACCAATAATGCTACCCCTAGTAGAAAGAAAATTTAAAGTGTTCTGTACACTGATTTTCAGTTTATAGAAAAATGTTGAACTAGTTACCTTTATCTATAATGCAATACTTTTTCAACTGCTAAGTTATATCAGTTTGTATCAGATATAAATATCCAACATAATCAGAAATTCTCCGAATAAATACAAATTTTGGAGAAAGGAATATTTGGTTATTACCTGATTGTAATTTCTTAGGGAAAACAGTAATTCAGTAATTCAAAATTCTTGTAACCATGGTGGGAGTGTAGAGATGTGGTTTTGCCAGCGATCACTCGGTATTAATTTGCCAGCATATCACTAAAAGGCTTCATCCAAGAGAGTCTGAGGTCTACTTCTGGGAAATCACCAAGTATATGTTAAGGTTAAAGAACAGAAAGAGATTAGCTTAAAAACTAGTGATGGTTTCTAGTCTTTCCTTTCAGTTTCCCTAAAATCTCTGTTCCTCAATTTCCTACATGCTAAACAGTCAGGAACTTCTCAACCTATTCTCTACCTTTTTTTTTTTTTTTTTTTTTAATTTATTGATTTTTGGCTGTGTTGGGTCTTCGTTTCTGGGCGAGGGCTTTCTCCAGTTGCGGCAAGTGGGGGCCACTCTTCATCGCGGTGCGCGGGCCTCTTATTATCGTGGCCTCTCTTGTTGCGGAGCACAGGCTCCAGGCGCGCAGGCTCAGTAGTTGTGGCTCACGGGCCCAGTTGCTCCGCGGCATGTGGGATCTTCCCAGACCAGGACTCGAACCCATGTTCCCTGCATTGGCAGGCAGATTCTCAACCACTGTGCCACCAGGGAAGCCCTATTCTCTACCTTTATGTCACACTGAAGATTAAAATATATGAAGCTCTTTGAGTAGGCTGGTAGAAGAATGATCTGAATGAACAGTTCCCTAGTGGATTCTAGGGGGTGCTGTAAAGGCTGCTTTCAGACAACCTGTTAGTCAAATGCCACAAGAATTTGTGTTTCAGAAGATGGCAGGACAGAGGCAGAGCACAGAAATGCCCTCAATGTGAGAAAAACAGGCAGAAAGTAGGGATCAAGAGACCAAAGACCATCTCTCCTGGCTCTCAGGTTTTTCCCTGGGCCCAACTTTATCTCTAACTTCCTGAGTTCAGTGCTGCTCTCTGTGTTCTCAGCTCTATTTATTCTAGGTTGATCTCCAGTCTATATTAGGAAGGATCAACTACCCACTCCTAACTTTTTTTTTTAATATATTTATTTGTTTATTTATTTTTGGCTGCGTTGGGTCTTCGTTGCTGCGCGCGGGCTGTCTCCAGTTGCGGCGAGCGGGGGCTGCTCTTCGTTGTGGTGCGCAGGCTTCTCATCGCGGTGGCTTCTCTTGTTGCGGAGCACGGGCTCTAGGTGAGCAGGCTTCAGTAGTTGTGGCACGTGGGCTCAGTAGTTGTGGCTCGCGGGCTCTAGAGCACAGGCCCAGTAGTTGTGGCGCACGGGCTTAGTTGTTCCACGGCATGTGGGATCTTCCGGAACCAGGGCTCGGACCCGTGTCCCCTGCATTGGCAGGTGGATTCTTAAGCACTGCGCCACCAGGGAAGTCCCCCACTCCTAACTTTGAACCAATGAAACCCTGAAGTTAATGAGGTTGCTTCGCAAATCACAACAGGAAAGAGAAACCACTTTGAATACAGAAACTGACAAGGCTGAGTAGGAAAGGAAAGGACTACAGAATGAATGAATGTGCAGAGCAATGAATTAATGGTTTGATGCTACATGCTTGAAGTTAAAAATACTTCTCCTGGATGTGCCCAAGCTTCCAGTCTGTCTCAGAGCTTTCTGTTTTAAATATTTAGCCTTTGGCGCACAATAGTTGGACTTCTTCTTAAAGAGCTCTGGAAATTGGGATGTATTTCATTTAACCCTCTCCAGTTTAAACACCCAATCCAACCTAGTAAGTTACACCACTGCACAGAGTTCACAGCTGTGGACTGGCCTTAAAGACAAAAAGGAGTCTCATGAACTGGTCCTAATTTCCATTAAGGTCAAAAGGGTGGTAAAAAATCATCAGTATAATTAATTTTTGTAAAGGTAATTTTGCATAGCAGACAAATCCGTGAGGAACAACATCTCCATCTGTGATGTGCACACATCTCTCTGGGGATCATCCGAGTGGCTGTTCATTATACACACACAGTCATATAACTTGAACTTGAAATGCTCAAACACAACTCAGTGAGATAAATCTGGCCTCTGTTTATTTCATTCCTTTTCATTATTTCCAGTTCTAGAGATAATCACCGGAACATTTTACTAAAACCTTCCTAAGGGAATATGTGAATAAGAGGGTTGGGAGGGAAACCACGGCAACATGAAGTGTCAGGAAAGGCATTTAACCCAGGGGGTTGGTCGGGAAATACTCAGAAGAACTGCAGACCCCCTGATGATGTGGAGTAATCTTATCTAAAGCTGGTCAAATTCAGAGTCAAAGAATTATTCTTATTTCAATTCTCTGGGGGAAAAAAAAAAAAGAAATCCAAACATAAACTATTAGGCAAGTGTTCAGTTATCCTGTGGGTAGTTCAATGCTATCACCATCTGCCAAGGGAGTCTCTCTAGACCCTGAAGGGGACACTGAATTACCCAGAACCCCTTTCAAAATGAAGACATCAGAGTGACAAGAATAAGACCTAGAGTCCCATATACCAAATGTGGTGCAGGTATCCTAACCTAAATTACATAAGGGCTTCTCATCACCAGACCCAGCTACATGTATAAATCAGACAGCTGAGCCCCACTTAATGATGCAAAACCAGTTTCCAACAAATCTGATTTTCTCTTGTCCTTTTTTCCTTTTTCCTTTTCTTTCTTTCTTCCTTCCTTCCTTCCTTTCTTTCTCTCTCTCTCTCCCTCCCTCCCTCCCTCCCTCCCTCTCTCTCTCTCTCTCTCTCTTTCTTTCTTTCTTTCTCTTGTTGTTGTTAATCAGGCTTATTACTTTAAGAATAATCAAAATGAAATGAAAACTGGGTGGTCATGAGATATTTAAAATCCTTGCTCCAAGTTCCCAACCAGTGTCTTTTTGAGAGCTCTCAAGGCTGTGCCCTAAATGTTGCATTTCATCAACATCACTCCTTCCAGACCCAAGCTCTGAATTTACACACCAGGCAGAAGTGTTTCTTCGCCTGGGGATTCTCAGAATGCCAGGCTCAGCCAAATGGAAGCAGCTTTCCTTCTAGACCACAGTCTTGCGGCCCACCTTGGAGGCTGAAATAAAGCTACTGTACTCAGCCTCCCAACCTCACCCAATGCCCACTAATAACATCTGCTTTATAGCCGTCATTCCTGCAACCTGCTCTCTCCTGGCTCTCTCGCCCTCTCGGAGAGGATGTGCTCTACTATGCGGCAGGTCTGGTGGAAAGTTGACAGTCTCCAAGCCAAGAGCAAAACCAGCCAGCGGACTTGAAGTGCTTTCTCAAGGGACCCTTTCCAGGTACAGGAGCGCTTCTTAACCAGATTTGGCCTGTGCTGGCAGACAGCCTTGTTCAGGAGCACATTAAAAATCAAAATACAGACACCGTTTGGAAAGCATAGAAAGCTTGACTCTAACATCTTATGTATTAAAACACTGTTACATAAAAATGACCGCAAAGCTCCAAATTCATACTTTCCTACCTTGTGAGACCAGTTGCCACCAGGAATAAACCCGGGAAAAGTGTGAGGCCTACTGTGGAGCCTCAAGAGGCCTGGGGAGAAGGCTGAAGCCACATTCCAAGCCTTGGGGGCAAGATCAATGCCCTGGCCCTTGAGGGCTGCCTTCATCTCACCACACGAGTCTGGGGGCGAACACCCACCCGAGCCACGGTGGAACCGATAGTCTCTTCCGAAGCCCCCTTTCATTTACCTCATAAAGCCCCAGACAAACTGGCACAGCTCACAGTTTTTAATGAAGCTCCGGCTCCAGGCTGGAGCCAAAGGGGCATTACAGACTCAGAATGAGGTTCTTTCATACCCTCTGAGATGGTGATACAGAAGGCCAGACTTCTGCAACAACTTTCTGCTGCAGAACTCAGTACTGGTCATGTAATTCATTTCATTTTTCCTCATCAAGTCTTGGTGGCATCCAGAATGGATCATTTCCATCTTTGTTTTGAAGCAGACCTGAAGCAGGTCCTTGGGTAGTTGAGGTGACCAGCCAGTACTAGGGCTAGGGCACAAATCTCTTGAGTACTGACCTTGTGAGGACATTTATGGAAAGCTTACAGAAGGCCAGGCACTGCTAAGCTTTACATGCATTGACTCATTCAATCACAGCAATACCCCTATGGGAAACCTACCATTTTTCTTTTTTATGGATGAGGAGCCCCAAGTACAGAGAATGTAAGGACATATAGTTAGTTCCATTTTGTCCCTCCTTCGTAAACTTGGTGTCTTTCACATCGTTCAAATATGAATGAATAAGGCGTGATGTGCATGGTTGGACACTTGGAGGATAAAGTATTTTGAAGTCAGTTGACCCTTGTTTAAATCTTGACTCTAATACTGCTCAGTTTCTTCATTTATAAAATGAGGCCATCTATAGACTCAGGGTCTCTGCACTGGACAATACAAAACAATAGAATACAATCTAAATAGGGCCACTTAGAACCATGTAATTTGATGTTCCTGTCAAGACTTCAGCAACTCCAAATTATTTATAAATTGTTTGCCTTTTTTCCTCCAGAGAGAGCATGGTATTGGGGGGGTGGGGGAGGGAAGGATGATGCACTTTGATTATTCTTAGGTTTGAGTCATGATTCATCCACATACTGGCTGTGTGACCTTGAGCAAGTCACAACCCCTTGAGTTTTCATATCCCAGTCTGGAATTGGGAATAGACGTTTTCATATGGAATAATTGTTATAAAGATTTTGTTACCTGGCAGTGGAGTACCATAACAAAAACCTAAAACGTAAGAAGAGCTTTGGAACAAAGCAGTGGGTGGAAACTGGAAAAGCTGTAAGGATTCTGAGGAGTGTTTGTGAAACATTAAGGAGCCTTGAATACACTGTTCATATAATTCTGGACTTTGAGGAAACTGCTAGGGGAGGACTTAAAGGAGATTGAGGAAAATCTTACTGGAAACTAGATGAAAGGAGATCCTTGTTATGAAGTGGCAGAAAGTTTAGCAACACCATCACCTGCAGCTATAGGAGAAAGTAGAAAATAAATATATCCAATGAACTTGGTCATCCAGCTGATGATATTTCCAGCCAGAGTGTTAAAGTGGTACCTGGTTTCTTCTTGCTGCTTATAGGAAATAAGGCTATCACATGAAAAACTGTTAAATTGAACATGCCAGGAAACCATTAAAACCACTAAAAAACAATGGTTTTGGACATTTTCAGCCCTTCCAAGTGACAAACAATGATAAATTTTAGAAAGGGCTTTCAAGCAGAGATCAAATACAGGACAGTTCCAGGAAAACATTGTCCCTCAGAGTACTATTCATTTAGATTAAGGCCCTGTAAAGATTTTAGGAGTTTTACTCATGTTCAAACAACGGGACTTTTAAGTGTTTAGGGACATTGTCCCTTAATAGAAGCTTAAGCCTTTAGGAGGGCCTCTCTCAAAGAGATTTATGGGTTTTTATCTAATGGAGTAAACCCCAAAAGGATTAACAGAAAGTCCATAAATTTTTTTAAAGAATTATTTCAGCTTTGACTGAAAGTTGCAGAGTAAAGGATAAAATGAAAAGAGGCCATTGGGTCCCAAAAACTCTACTGACAAGAAGCAGGTTGAGAAAAATACTCAGCTGCAAACACATGCTAATTTTCATGAAAGAGTAAGGATGACCCAGGGGACAGAAGCAGGAGTCCAGAAGACAGAGCCAAGAGTGATGTAGAATAACTCCTAGTCAGGAGTATGACCGAGTCCTAATCAAGGAACTTCCATGTTTGCCCAATTGGAGTTCAGAACAGCTAAGGATTCCTGTGTGCCTCTTAATTTCCCCATTTTTGAGCAGAAATATCTATGATGGTTATCCCATGCCTACCTAAACATTGCTTGTTGAGTGTGAGTGTCTTTTTGTACACAGGTCTACAGAGGGAGAGGAGCCATACTCAAGGTAACTACATCTGACAAGCCTCATCTGCACCTAGACCTAATTTAGATGACGATATTCTAGACTTTGAGCTGATGGTCTAATGGGATGAGATTTGGGGGACTTTGAGAAAGGGATGAGTGTATTTTGCATGTGGAAGGGAGATGAATCATTAGGACCCAGACAATGGACTGCTGTAGCCAGCTTCCAAGATGGCGCCCTATCATTCACACCCATGTATTACCCTTCTACATTGCACCAGAATTCTTCTGTGTAATAGAATATGGTAGAAGTGGTGTTATATCACTTCTGAGATTAGTTTATAAAGGACACTGTGGCCTCTGTCTTGTTCTCTTTCTCTTGGATCCCTCACTCTGGGGAAAGCCAACTGCCCTGTTGTGGGTAGCTCTATGGAGACGCCCACATGGTAAAAAACTGAAACCTCCAGCCAAGAGCCATGTGAACGAGCTTGGGATTGGATTCTCCAGCCCAGTCAAGTTCTCAAAGACAACTAAAGCCCCAGCCAACATCATGATGGAAACCTCATGAGAAATTCTGAGCCAAAATTGCCCAGCTAAGTTGCTCCTGGAATCCTGAACCTCAGAAAATGTGTGAATAATAATGTTATTTTAAGCTGTTTTAGAGTAATTTGTCATGCAGCAATAGATAGCTAACACAGAAAAACTTCTTTAAAGTGTTGCATTAATGTGGTTAAAAACAACAAAGGTCGGAAACAACCTAAATATCCATCGACAGATGAATGGATACAGAAGATGTGGAATGGAATGGATGTACAATGGAATACTACTCAGCCATAAAAAAGAACAATATAATGCCATCTGCAGCAACATGGATGGACCTAGAGATTATCATACTAAGTGAAGTAAGTCAGACAAAGAAAGACAAATATTATATAATATCGCTTACATGTGGAATCTAAAGTATGACACAAATGAACTTATCTACAAAACATAAACAGACTCACAGACATAGAGAACAGACTTGTGGTTGCCAAGGGGAAGGGGGGTGGGGGAGGAATGGATTGGCAGTTTGGGATCAGCAGATGCAAACTATTATATATAAAATGGATAAGCAACAAGGTCCTACTGTATAGCACAGGGAACTATATTCAGTAGCCTGTGATAAACCATAATGCAAAAGAATATGAAAAAGAATATATATATATGTATAACTGAATCACTTTGCTGTACAGCAGAAATTAATGCAACATTGTAGATTAACTATACCTCAATAAAATAAATTTTAAAAAAACAAATGTCTGTGTGGTTAAAAAGATTTATTACCTAAAGATGCATTTTACTAAAAGACATGGAATATAATCATTAAGACCCATTTGCTACATGTCACTGTGTATGTAAAGAACATGAACATAAAGAAATGCTTTCTGGAGTCAAGGTGTCATCTCTGGAGAAAGGAGCGCAGACCTATAACCTATGAGTCTTCAGGTTGGTAAAAATCCTTTGCTTTTACCAATGTGCCAAGAATGTCTTCTGAATAAACTCCTATTGATATACTTTGGCGCCAGAATGGCTCGATAATTGAAAAAAAATGCTAGTGTTTACTAATCTGCATGCTCCCCACCTGGGGGTTTGAGGGGGACTGGATTTTAATCCACTCAAAAGGGCTCAAGAAGACATAGGCTTGGGTGGGAGCAGGGGCTGGGCATTCCAATTACCACAGCACAAACTCTGGATCCCTACCCACTCTCAGGAAAGGGTTTGCAAATCCAGTGTGACAGACAGTCAGGGTGGAGCCTGCAAGGAGAGACAGGGGGCTGGAAAGGCCTAAAGAGAGTAAATTCTGTGAACCAGAAGTTTCCATCCTATTGAGGATAACGGAGGCATCTCCCTAGCGCCTGACTGTGACAAAACAAGCTGGAACTGGCTGTCACTAAATAAAGCAACAGGAAAGGGAGGACATTCTTGTCAGCGGTCCCCAGTTTCAGCGGGATGTTTTGACTACAGAACAGCACTCGTCACTGCGAACTGACAGCAGCTAATCTTCTACATGTCAAAATACATCTCCTTGGGTTCTTTTCTTTTAGAAACCTCCATCTCCTGCCTTCTTCCGACCACATGAAAACCTGGGATCATAGGACCAAATTTGTTTTTGAACCTATCCATGGAGCCCTTTAGATGCCTTTCTCTTTCATTACTCTCTTTCTCTCTTTCTTTTCCATGTGAGTTGAGTGCCAGTGAGAGAAACCAGATGGAAACTAAAGCTCTCTGTTGATGACTGAACAGGTACACCACAAACAGCAGTGTAAATGTTCCAGCCCGCCGTCTCCCACACACCCAGACTGCCCCAAACCCCACCTGGAAGGACCAGTTTCTAGCAGAGGGATGATGGTTCCATTTCTATGCTTATTGAGCCTGGTAATATTTGCTTAAGAACAACATTTGAATAGAGGCCCCTCAGAAAACTCACATTTCCACATTTACTGGGGGATTTTTGTTTATTACAAATGAGGTTCAGAAACCATTCTGTATACTTGCTAAGTGAAAATAAGCAGCCTACAAAGGAGCAGGCCAGGAATCATAATATTAATAACCCTTCGTGAGCATTTACTATACATCAGGACCTGTGGCGGGCACATCAGGTCCGTATAGATGAATGTATGTGAGATGAGTTCAACATGCCCATTTCACAGATGAGAGACTAAGGTGCAAAAAAGGCGAAGGAACCGATCCGACTGAAGATGACTACCCCTGGGGAGGAGGGTAGAGGTGCGGTGGGAGAAATCTTGTACTCCTGTCTACTCTTAGAAATTATTTACCATTTTTATCATTTGATGCCTTTTAAGTGACAAGAAAATAATTTCATTTTTTTAAAAAAAGCATTTGCTGAAACTCACAGAGCTGGTAAGCGACCCAGGAACTCCAGAGCCAGTTTATCGGCCCCCCAGCACACAGGCTCTTTATCGCTCTGCCATGTGACCCTACGGTTGCAAAAAGGAATTTGTAGACACTGACCACCGTACACACGGTATTGCCCTCTGGGAGGGAGCAGTAGGATAGAGTGATCACAGAAGCTATTGTTCCAAAGGAATACTTGAGAGTGAAAGGAGGTACTAGCTGGACTGGGTCTGTCCTGGGGGCACTAGTATGTGTGGTCTAACTGGGGGCGATCACAGTTTTCATTATGCTCCACACATACCAAACGTTCTGTCTTGAGCCTGGATCATTTTAATAAGTAGAGGGAAAGTGTTGTGCACCCGTTTTTTAAACAAAAAGACACTTCTAGTTCTGACTCTTGTGGATATACATTTTTTTCTTTCGAATCACAAAACTCACATAATTCAGATTATTCACCACCACAATCCCAGAGCAACGGGATCAGCCACCACAGCCATACACAGCCATCAGTGTGGCAATCGTTATGATTGAAACGCTAATATTTAATCAAAGGGCTTGGGAACGTCTTCCGGAAGGCAGCCCTCACCAGCAACAGGGCAGCAACCCTGGGATAATGGCTTCCGCAGTACAGGTGGCCAACCCAGAGGTTCTGGAGCACCTCCCAGAGGTCACCGTGCAAGTTAGTCAGCCCTGCTCCACCTAGCACCAACTTCCGCTGTGCCTCTGAGCTGGAAGACAGTTTCCAGTTCTCTGTGGCTATTCATAACTTTCTCCAAAGAAAGAAAAGCCAGCTTTGGAAGAACATATGTGTTACCTTGGCCACATCATGCACCAATACACAAACACCCTTTCCATCTAGCCAAGACTATCAGTAAATAATGTCATTTGACTCAAAACAGGGCATGAACGTTTCTCAGTAGGGGCAGCCTCGTCTGGACCAGTGCAGATGACTAAGGAACCTCAGGAAGTGGAACCATGAATCAGAAAGCGACCTCCTTTCCTCTGACTCAATGCTGAGCTCATGAGCCCAGGTGGTGCTGGCGGTACTGTGCTCCTGGAGGTGCTAACTCCTTGCAAACATCCAAAAACCAAGGAAAAACTTATGACCTTCACAGCTGCTCCCTAAACTAGGCTCTAAGATCACACTGCACTAAGTGCGGAACATGTATTATTTAATCTCATAACAGTATATGGTCCCTATTATTTTCCCATTTTAAAGATGGAGAAACAGTTGCCGAGAGCTTGCCAAAGCCTTCCAACCAAGTTTGTGCCTTACCAGTGGTCTTTCTGTTCTATTACACTGCCTCACAATAAGAAGCAATAAGCAAGAATTAAAATGGTGTAAAACATTCTGCGAGCCTCTTACTCGTCATTTTGACTGTGATCTTTGTCACTTCAATTTTGATAAGCTCTATCAGTAGTAACATAGTTTAAATACTTATGTCATTTCTTCCATTCTATTCACAAACTTGGGAAAGTCCTACTTAACTTTGTGTGCAGTTATGATAATTAGAGCATTACTTATTTTTCTCTCATATACCAAGAGGTCTAACATGTATTAATAAATTCTTAAGGAAATAAGCAGTGAACTTTTCCAGGAGGTATGAGCACCAGCCTCAAAGGCAGTGCATGAGTTGCCCACACTTTTGGGGGGTCCACTGAACCCCCCTAGGAATGACAGAGCCACAGCTGACCTCACGTGGGCCCTGTGGTTACAGAGCCTGGGTTTTGTGGGGCTAACCCCTCAAAAGCAGTTTGAAGCCTCTCAAAGTATGCACAATGCTTGCAATTCAGATTTTTCCCACTAGGTGGACGGTAGTGCTTTGTATACTTATTAATGGTTTTGCTGAATAACTAGTAAGCTTTCCCCAGGACCTGATAAACATTAAGTTTATAAAATCAGTTATACCAGCTTTAATTAAAGACAGTGAGCTCCACTGAAAAACAAGATTTTATCATTTAAAAGGGGCGAGAGAACAATAAAACCATGTGGTATAAAAAAATCTCATCTATAATACCAAATCCCACTTAATTATGCTATTTTGGAAAAATAACCTTTCTTAAATAAGCATGAGAACTAATTAACCTGATTTGGGACAAAGAGAAGTCTTCAAATTGCTACAATTTGGTGCTTATCTCACTAAAATTCAGTTACTGCTAATTATTGCTGAATCTAATTTGGGTTTTACTTTTTCTATTTTTTTTAATAAATTATTTTTATTTTTGGCTGCATTGGCGCTTTGTTGCTGCACGCGGGCTTTCTCTGGTTGCGGTGAGCAGGCTACTCTTCGTTGCGGTGCACAGGCTTCTCATTGCGGTGGCTTCTCTCGTTGCGGAGCACGGGATCTAGGCGCGCAGGCTTCAGTAGTTGTGGCACACGGGCTCAGTAGTTGTGGCTCGTGAGCTCTAGAGCGCAGGCTCAGTAGTTGTGGCGCACGGGCTTAGCTGCTCCACGGCATGTGGGATCTTCCCGAACCAGGGCTCGAACCCGTGTCCCCTGCATTGGCAGGCGGATTCTTAACCACTGTGCCATCAGAGAAGTCCTCTCTATTTTTTTTTTAAATGAATGCCTCACCACCACACCTTTTTTTTTTAATATTTATTTATTTATTTATTTATATTTATTTGGCTGCCCCCAGTCTTAGTTGCAGCACGTGGGATCTTCATTGCCTAGTTCATGTGGGATCTAGTTCTCTGACCAGTGATCAAACCCAGGCCTCCTGCATTGGGAGCACAGAGTCTTAAATACTGGACCATCAGGGAAGTCCCTACTTTTTCTATTTTTAAGAAGACAACTTTAACTTTTTTCTTCCCCATATGTGGAGCCTCAGTTGTCAGAGAGCCTCAGGCTGCAAATACAACTGAGGTTAGAAGCTACTACAGCTTCTCTGTTGCAGCTAATCCACATCGTAAAAACTCCTCGAAAGACCTTACTTCCCAGGCCCTCCTCAGTCTAGTTTTCACACAAGACTTAAGGAAGACATAGGTGGCTCTTTGATTTGTTCCATTTCCTGGTGACTATCCCCATGACTGTCCTTTATAGGAAAGACTTAACTTCTCCAAGAAACTCCTTTCCATTTTAATTCCTAGATCTTTGAATCCTAGAGTCAGCATTAAACTATAATAGTGATACTAATAATAAATATAATAGTTAATGCTTAGGTTGTGCTTAAAACAGACCAGTCACTATATAAGCATTTTATACATTTTAACTCATTTTAAGCTATGACACATGAAATATTAAAGATTATCTATAAAACACTCCTAAAGAGCTCCATACCTCCTTTTTAAATGTTTATGCCAAATGTCTATTGAATGATGCCATTTTTAAACAGAGATAAACAGAGTTTATATGTTCATATAAATCTTATACATTCATATACATAGGTACGTAATCACATATATGCACCTCTTCTCACCGTTTCCTGTAGCTTACTTTCCCAGGTGGTTTGTGGATCTCTGAAAGGTAATCTTCCCTTCTGACCCCACCTGTCATTCCTCCACTCTGCCTTTCTACTCAAGAGCATGGTTCTCTGATCAGCAACATCTGCATTTACTAGGAGCTTGTGAGAAAAACAGAAACTCAGGCTCAATCTCAATTTACTGAATCAGAATCTGCATTTTTAAAAGCTTCCCCAGGTGGACTGTAAAGCAGAATCTGCATTCTTTTTTAGTTTTTATTTTATATTGGAGTATAGTTGATTTACAATGTTGTGTTAGTTTCAGGTGCACAGCAAAGTGACTCCGCTATACATATACATATATCTATTCTTTTTCAGGTTCTTTTCCCATATAGTTTATTACAGAATATGGAGTAGAGTTCCCTGTGCTGTACAGTAGGTCCTTACTGAGAATCTGCGTTTTCAGAAGATGCCCAGGTGAACTGAAAACACATGCCCGTTCAGAAGCACTGCCCTTCACAATACATCTGAATAGGAAGATGATCGCACGATGAAGAAGTTAGGCATTAGGAGGGACTTCAGGGACAAGGCCAGAAGTTAATAAGTGATGCAGGAGTGCCAACTTAGCAGTCTAAAATGTTCCTAGTGCACTAAAAAGGAATCATACTTCACAGAGAATAGTAAATGGTGCACTTGCTATTTTTTTTTTTTTTGGTCTGGGGGGTAAAGCAAATCTCCTTGCCCCAGTGCGAATGAAAGCATAAAATTAATAGCCGAAAACGAGTATTTTCCTCAAATATTTGATCCTGTGGACAAAATATTACATGTTAGCAATTTACCTCTTTTCAAAGATGTCTAATCAAAGTTATTCAATTGTCTCCCCTTTTCAGATCCATTCATAACTACATGAAGGAGGAACCATCCATAAGTAATCACGTATCATGAGTGGCATTTGCTTCTGTGAAGGCCCCCCATGGGCACCCTATGCTTAAATCTGAAAATGTGGAACATGGGGCTGGGCACTGGAGAGGGTCACTCAGGTTCTGGGCTCTGTCTCATCGGCAACCTCAGCAAACTGCTTCAATATTTGAGAGTTAATTAAAATTGAGGAACACGCAAAAGCATTCTTTAGATGCCAAGGAGCGATGAGTGTTTCTAGCAGCTGTGGAACTATGTGTTTGTGAAACTAAGACTTGGAGGAGGGGGTGATTTGCAAGAGGTTACAGCTGCTGCACCCCAGCTCCTGCAACCCTCTCCCCAGAGCTGCTGCAAAGTTAGGGCTGACAGCTTTAAACTTCAGGAGATAGGAAGGAATCATGGGGAATTAGAGGGTGAGAGAGAAGGGGTGAAGCGAAAGGGAATGTGCAGCTAGTTCCAGCCCCACCTTAGGTTAAGAATAGCAGCCTGTGGGTCTCCAATACTTTGCTGAGGGAATATCTCTCTGGAATTCCTGTTTGATGTTCTGTCTTTTATTACTTTTTTTTTTTAACATTTTTTTAATTTTTATTTATTTATTTATTTATTTTTGGCTGTGTTGGGTCTTCGTTTCTGTGCGAGGGCTTTCTCTAGTTGTGGCGAGCGGGGGCCACTCTTCATCGCGGTGCGCGGGCCTCTCACTATCACAGCCTCTCTTGTTGGGAGCACAGGCTCCAGACGCGCAGGCTCAGTAATTGTGGCTCACGGGCCCAGTTGCTCCGCGGCATGTGGGATCTTCCCAGACCAGGGCTCGAACCCGTGTGCCCTGCATTGGCAGGCAGACTCTCAACCACTGCGCCACCAGGGAAGCCCCTGATGTTCTGTCTTAAAATAATTAAACATATATAAGAAAGTTAATGACAGGAATTAAATATATGTTTTTGATATTCTCAATTCTGGTTCAAGGAAGGAGAAGAAATTAAGTGGGTGAGAGACATCTGCAACAAATACCTTTGCCTTCTTGACTTTGTGTATGTGTGCGATTGGATTTTAAACAATAAGCTTGCATTGTTATTATTATTTTGAATTTTTTTAAGAATTTTTTTTGGCGGCGTCGTGAGACAGGCTTTCACTCGGCAGTGAAAGCGCCGAGTCCTAACTGCTGAACCGCCAGGGAATTCCCTAAAGAATGTTTTTTAAATCAAGTCCTTGAGGTTGCTACCAAGGACTCAACTTTTGAAGGAGCAAACTATCTTCCAAGCTATGATCCTTTGTCTCTTCTTCTTGGCCAGCTGACCTGCACATCCACTGCCCCCAGTTTTCCAGAAACTGAGAGGTGTCCATACAACATGGTTAGTGCCGTCTGATATCCTAGTTCCACTGCTTTTTTACCACAAAACCACTGAGCACTGAGTAAACCAGAGTTCTCCCTGGGGTTAGAACTGCCCCCTGCGGGGCATTTTGGAAACTGGCATGGCATTTTAGTGGTTATATTTCCTACATTTAGTGCACAGTATTTCCAGTGTTATACATTCTGCAATAAATGGAACAGTCCTATGCAATGAATTATCCAGCATTCCATGCAACGTTCGTGTGGCCCAAAGACATTCAGAAAATTCTGTTTATAATTTTCTTACCTAGAACCCAAGTCCATTTTATATACAGGCATCAACTACTTCTTGCATAGTATGACTATATGCTGAATTTTCCAGAAATACAACTACTGTGTAAATCAAGAGCTGCTTGTCTTGATTTTTGAATTTTGCCAAGAGATGTTTACTATTGTGGAAACCCACATCACCCATGGCAAGGCCACAGCAGGTACTTGAATCACTGGTACAACACAGCTTTACCAGTCTGCATTTGTAGCTGCATTGAATCACGTGCACAATGATTCCTTGTAGGTACAAGTATCTGACTACTTCATTGTCTCTTTTAGTATAATTGTGCCCAAACATGTACATATTGGTAAACATATTATTCATTAATAGATTATTTTCCTTTTATTTCTCCTTTCACCATCAGAGCATCATGTTGATTTGTAATGAAGTGTGTAGGGAGGCTACATTATTTATAAACTACATCTCAAAGTAGAAGAGGGAACGTTATAAAATACAATAAAAAGGAAGGGTTGATTCTAATAGGGTTGAGGCACTAGTATAAGCAATTTTCTTGGAACCTAAGATCCAAAAGGAGAGCAAAAGACCAAAGAGCTGTCCAGCAGAAATGCAAGAAGGAGGACTTGAAAATTAGGAGGTGCTTCTGTTCTATGGACTGATGGCTCTTGAGTTCTCAGATTCTCCTTCAGTGCCCTCTTCTCCTGCCTGCTTCTTGAACCTAGGTGCTCCCAATGTTCCCTCTGTTGCCCTGTTTTCTCACTCTGATGCTCATCCTTGGAACATGTGTCCACTCACAAAGCTTCAGTCACCACTCTACACAGCTGATTCCAAATGTACACACCAGGTCGGCCAGATCTGAGCATCTAACACAGGCAACAATTTTGTTTTTGGGTGAGACACATCATGTTGTGTTATACCCCAAATTCATGTAGCAAATCACATTCATCATCTTTTCCCCAAAACTTAGTCTCCCACTGATGTTTCCACTATTGGCTATAACAACATCCTTATCCTCCAAGTCACCCAGAGTTACAACTTTTGATAAGAAACTTCAGGAACGGGGCTTCCCTGGTGGCGCAGTGGTTGAGAATCTGCCTGCTAATGCAGGGGACACGGGTTCGAGCCCTGGTCTGGGAGGATCCCACATGCCACGGAGCAGCTGGGCCCGTGAGCCACAATTGCTGAGCCTGCGCGTCTGGAGCCTGTGCCCCGCGACGGGAGGGGCCGCGATAGAGAAAGGCCCGCGCACCGCGATGAAGAGCGGTCCCCGCACCGCGATGAAGAGTGGCCCCCGCTTGCCGCAACTGGAGAAAGCCCTCGCACGAACCGAAGACCCAACACAGCCAAAAATAAATAAATAAATAAATAAGAAAAATCCTTAAAAAAAAAAAAAAAAAAAAAAAAGAAAGAAACTTCAGGAACATCTTTAACAATTTTTCAACCCCACACCTGCCCCAACCAATCATCAAGGCCTGTCATTTCTACCCAGATGTCTCTCTAAAATCTTTCTCAGTGGTGTGCTAGTAAAATGACATCAAAAAAAGTGAGGGAATTCTCTGGCGTTCCAGTGGTTAAGACCCAGCCCTTTCACTGCCATGGGCCCGGGTTCAATCCCTGGTTGGGGAACTAAGAGCCTGCAAGCCTCATGGCGTGGCCAAAAAGTAATAATAATAATAATAAAGTGAGATTTTTTTAAAGCCCTAATTTGTAGTGTTTGCCAATTTCTGTGGTGTAAATATTCCCACTATGACCAATTTAAAATTACCAAAAGTTTAACATCTGGCTCATAAAATTCCTGAAATGTACAGTTAACTCTTGAGAGCTGGTGCTCTTTTCTATTTCTATTGCTGCCACCCTGGTTCAGTTATTTTTTATTTATTTTCTGAACTGTGTAGAAGCTTGTAAGTTAGTCTGCCTACCTCTCACTCCAATTACATGTGTGCATAAAGTACCTTCATATTTTTTCGTTTTATTTCAAAGCTCTGAAATTGATGTGACTCAGCTTCCAACACCCTTTTCTTGTGTCTCTCAGTTTAAATGCTAAAGAGAATCTGACTGGCCCAGTTTTGGTCAAGAGTTCACTCCATGTCCAACCAACTATGTCCAGAGCCAAAGTCACAGACCAAAATTCTCAGTCAGAGAACAGAGATCTCAGCCTTCGTGGATATCTTCAAAATTGTCTACTTTAGTCAAAAACATAATTACTCAGGGCTGAGGGCAGAAAAATCATGGCCAGTTGTATTAGTTAGGAATGCTGTGGGCTGCAAGTAACAAAAAACAGGGTACAGTGGCTTAAACAAATGAAAATGAATTATTCTGACATCCCAAGAAGTTCAGCTATAGGCATCACTAGCCTTAAGGCTGGTGCTCTATGATTCTTTTGGCCTCCCCTTCGTGGCCCTGTGCTGTTGTAGTTCCAGTTATCATAGACTCATTTGAAACTTAAAAGGAGAAAGAGTGGTACCATCTGTAACCATTCCTGTTTATCAGGGGAGCCCAAAAGATTTCCCTGGACCTCCCAGGAGACTGTTGCTTAGTTGCCACTGCCACACCTGATTCATATGACCACTCTTCACAGGAAGAGAGGTCAGAAAATCAGGAAACAGTATCACAGTTAGCTTAGATCAACTATGATCTAGAACTAGCCACACAGAGGCCCCCAAACAAAACTGAGGTCAAGTATGAGAAACAGACTCCAGAGTGACCCCCAATTTCTGGTTTTCACACTCTTGTTCAATTCATTTTCCTTCAGTGTGGGAGGGACCTGTGACTTGCTTCTAGCCAACAGCATATGGCAAAAATGATGGAATGCCACTTCCATGATTATGTAATATTATATACAATTCTGTTTTGCTAAGACTCATTCTAGAGACTCTCTCTCCCTAGCTGGCTTTGAAGAAAGACAAGGCCACGTTGGGAGGCCCACATGACAAGGAACTGTGGATGGCCTCTAAGAGCTGAGCTAGCAAGAAGCCAGGAGTCTCAGTCCTATAACCATAGGGACATGAATTCTGCTAGCAACTTGAGTGACCTTAGAAGTGGGTTCTTCCCCAGTCAAGTCTCCAGATAAGAATGCAGCTCAGATAATACTTTGACTGCAGCTTTGTGAGACCCTAAATGAAAGATCCAGCTAAGTCATACCCAGACTCCTGATCTACAAAAATTGTTGGATAATAAATGTGTATTGCTTTAAGCTACAACGTTTATGGAAATTTGTTATACAGCAATAGATAACTAATATATCAAGGGAGAATTGGGAAATGTATATGGTAAGGTAACCAAGAGTTTCTCCCATATCAGTCAAGTTATGTTTGATTTCATTGTTTTTGTATATAAACCTTTTTTTTTTTTTTTGCCTTCTTCCATGTTTTATTATCATTCTTAGGTCTAATCTGTAGGCCTGAAACTTAAATCAACAAAGATCACAAATTCCATCTTCTTCCACATCACTCCCCTCAGAAATTCCTTTCTTGACCTTGTTGATATTTCACTGTCCTTGTTTCTTTCAACTTCTCCTCTAACTGTGGGTGTCCCTGAGGTTCACTCCTTGACCTGAGGCTCTTCTCTCTAGCTACATTTACCCAGTTCTTCTTGATCTTCTGTAGTTACTCTAAACTCAAAATGGCTGAAACCCACTATTCCTTCTCTCCCTGCCCCACAAACCAGCTTCCCTCCCAAGCCCTCCTTCTCTGTTAGTCACACTAGAGTACTTTTAATCTTTCGGAATCAAAATCTTGAAATAATTCCCCCTACTTTCACCCCTCACCAAATCCTGGAGATCTTCTCCCATATTGTCTCTAAAAAGCTTCCATTTCCACTGCTACCATCCTGTTTCAGGACTTCAGAACCTCCTGTGTATTTTACCACAATTGCCTGCTAATTGTTCTTCCTGTCTCCACTTCCTTATACCTTAATCAGTTACACATACCAGTACCTTGGGAAAATCAAAAATAATTGTATCATCTCCAAATAACATCTCCCTTCCTTAACTACGTCACACTTACTGCCAGTGTAGGGTAGTGGACATTTGTAGTTATCGCTCACATTCTAGTTCCTTTTCTTTCTCCCAACAGCTCCTTCCTGCCCCAGTCCCCTAGCTACACACACACACACACACACACACACACAGAGATACATCTGTATATCCTCTCTCTCATGTGGGGATCCAAGAAAGCTGATTTCAGCTCTGGCCCCAGGGGGAGAGCAGTGACTTTGCTATAGCAATCAGCTCATTGCATACTCCTCAATGCCCCCAAACACAATGTCAGTTCAGTGTTACCTAAGCCAGTTCAATCAGAATGAATCTCAGAACTAACACAGGAAATGCTGTAACAAAGATGATCTTTTCCCCACTGGATGTGCCATCTTGAAACCGCAAAAGCAGACAGCCTCATGAGGACACTGAGGAAACCTCATACATGGTGATGTAGTTAAACTGCTGGATCAAAACTTGACTAAAGGGCTTCCCTGGTGGCGCAGTGGCAGAGAATCTGCCTGCCAATGCAGCGGACACGGGTTCGAGCCCTGGTCCGGGAAGATCCCACATGCCGCGGAGCAACTAAGCCCGTGCGCCACAACTACAGAGCCTGTGCTCTAGAGCCCACAAGCCATGGCTACTGAGCCCGCAGGCCTAGAGCCCATGCTCCGCAACAAGAGAAGCCACTGCAATGAGAAGCCCGTGCACTGCAATGAAGAGTAGTCCCCGCTTGCTACAACTAGAGAAAGACTGCACGCAGCAACGAAGACCCAACACAGCGAAAAATAAATAAATTAAATAAATTAAAAAAAAAAAAAAGAACTTACCAAGTTCAACTTAGCACAAAATACGCTAGAATTTAAGACACTGACAGCTTTAAAACAATTAAGTGTCTAAGGGGAAAAGAGCCAATTTCTTCACCACACTGGCAGAATTCAGTTCCTTGTGGTTGTAGGACTGAGATTATCATTTCCTTGTTGGGTGTTAGCAGGGGTTCACTTTCAGCTCCTAGAGGCTTCCCGCCTTCCTTGCCACTGGGCTACCTCTATCTTCAAGCCAGCAATGGCACAATGAATCTTTCTCAGGCTTCTAATCTCTAGCTTTCTCCATTTCTGACCTCTAGACTTGAATTTAAAGGGTTTTTGTGATTAGGTCAGGCATACACAGAAAATCTCCCTATCTTAAAGTTAATTAATTTTGGGCTTCCCTGGTGGCACAGTGGTTAAGAATCTGCCTCCCAATGCAGGGGACACAGGTTTGATCCCTGGTCAGGGAACTAGATCCCACATGCATGCTGCAACTAAGAGTTTGCATGCCACAACTAAGGAGCCCGTGAGCTGCAACTAAGGAGCACACGTGCTGCAACTAAAGGAGCCCGTCTGCAGCAACTAAGACCTGGCACAACCAAAATAAATAAATAAAATAAAATAAAAAGAAAGTCACCCATGCCATTTAAAAAAAAAAAGTTAATTTGGGATATAGCAGAATCACAGGAGTGCTATCTCTTCATATTTGCAAGTCCATATTCAAGGGGAGGAGATTATACAAGGGTAAAGAGCACAGGGATATCTTAGAGCGCTGTTTACCACAGACCCCTACCTTTTAGCTTGACAGATGGATCCCCAAATACAGACTACATCCCCCAGGCTCCCTTACAGTTAGGTACAGCCATGTCCCTAGTGCAGGCCAAAGAAATGTTGTATAGCAGCTTCCCAGAAACGTCCTTAAGATACTGCTGGTGCCCAATATTTGTCCCCTTGTTTTTGGATTCCTTCTTGCCACCTGGAATATGTAATTCAATGTCTGGAACTTTTTCAGCAATTGTGGACATGAATGACCACAAGAATGGGAACCACATACAAGGATGATGGAGCAGTAGGATAGAAAAAGCCTGGGTCCCTAATTCTGTAGAGAGCTATACTCAAGAGGTGTGCTGTTAAATGTTAAACAACAGGCTCTTTGGAAAGCAAAACCCTGACTTGTAGCGTTTGCCAATTTCTGTGACGTGACTACTCCACCATGGTCAATTTTGAGTTACCAATGTGACATCAGTGAACATAGAGTTGGGAAGAGATGTTAACAACTGGTTCTCACGAGCTGGAACAAGCCAGCCCAGCACACCATGGGCTGTACCAGCTCCACGCTGCCTGCCTCCAGGCTTCTGTTTCATCAGAGAAAATTAACTTCTCTTGTATTTAAGGTATGTTACTTTAGGGTTTCTGTCCCATGCAAATACACCTAGTCCTACGGTAATTTTCTCTAGTTCTCTCTCAACATTGAAATGTTCTTCACTTGGAATTTTGTCTATATTGATGTGTCCAGCTCCAAGCAGGAGAGTGCATGGGCCCAGGGTTTACTCTACACAGCATTCACAGGAGCTGCCGTTTCATCCAGCCTCCTCTTAGTAAGATTGACCCCACTACTTACACAGTAGAGCTTGAATAACTACAAAGCTCAGAAGGAAACAGCAGGGTGATTGTGTCAGAGAAGCAATCACCATGCTTGACAGAGACCCCTGGGCAGGCACCATGATGGGAAACATTCTGAAGCCATGCAACAAGTCCACGACTATGTGACATCGAAATGCCACCTTACAAAGCTGCCTTTGAAGATTGGTGATTTTCAAGACCCACAACAGAGCAGAAAAGACTTCAGAACAAATAAACATCAGCACTACTAGAAAACACCTATTCACCTCTTGGAA
This sequence comes from Balaenoptera acutorostrata, assembly GCF_949987535.1. Lineage (NCBI taxonomy): Eukaryota > Metazoa > Chordata > Mammalia > Artiodactyla > Balaenopteridae > Balaenoptera > Balaenoptera acutorostrata. The sequence goes on from NC_080074.1 coordinate 83,602,960, forward strand.
AACAGAGCTGGGAAAAGACACAGACATGCCTTTTCTTTAGGTTTTAGCGGCACAGAATCACCGTGCATGAATCTGCCCCAGTGCAGAGGCTGGCCATTTACCTCCAGCCCAGAGGTGATAGCTAGCATCTCCTCTCCACAACAGGAATTTGTACCAGGAGCACTGGCTACTCTGTTGCAGGACACCTTGGTGTCCCTACCTGAACCCTCACTCAGCAATAGCACCAACAATCCCGGGAAACACAGGGTGGTCTCTTTTACTCCAGTTCCCTTCATTCCAGCACATCTTCCAAATAAGTGTGGATGTGGACTTCCTCGCCTACTTCTTTGGTATAAGCTGTTTTTGAGTAATGGATTTCCTTATTCAGTTTCCACAATAATCCAGCCGCTACCTGCAGGAAAATGTACGCCATTCAGACAAGTGACTGTTGCATGCCATTTTCCCTTCTGCCTTTTCCCAAATGGCAATTTGTGACCTGCAGTGCCTCAGTTTCCTCAACTGTAAAGGGTGGTAATATTCATATTTACCACATGGGATTGCTGTGAGGATTAAATAAGTTAAATAGAAAAATGCCTAGATTTCCTGGCACAGAGTAAGTGCTCTGTTAGTGTGGGGTGTGTACAAAATAGTTAAGTTCTTCATTAGTTTATAGACTGCCAGAAATGGGTGGTCACCCATGGGCTTCGGAGGGATGGATAATCCCTGCCAACCCTGGACTTGGGACTCAGTGAGCTGTGATGTCACCTTTGGATACAGTAGCTGGATCTGATTTTTGATTGTTTCCCTTGGGGAAAAGACGAGTGTGTCTTTGATTTTTAATGGGGTAGTAGTAGTAGTTTAAGTTGGGTCATTCTTAAAATTGTATGTATAAGAAAGGCATGTGCGTGCACACGTGTTCCCACAGGCAGGGCAATCAAAGGATAGAAGATGGACATGGGCGACTTCCCTGGTGGTCCAGTGGTTAGCACTCTGCGTTTCCACTACAGGGGTCCTGGGTTCAATCCCTGGTCAGGGAACTAAGATCCCGCTAGCCGTGGGGTGCAGCCAAAAAAAAAAAAAATGAAGAAGAAGATGAACATCCGTGGACCATCATCTAGTAACTGAACCCCATTTTGTTTTCTGTTTTGTTTTGTTTTTATAAATTTATTTATTTATGTATTATTTATTGGCTGTGTGGGGTCTTCGTTGCTGCACACGGGCTTTCTCTAGTTGCGGCACGCGGGCTTTCTCTAGTTGCGGCGAGCGGGGGCTACTCTTCGTTGTGGTGCACGGGCTTCTCATTGCAGTGGCTTCTCTTGTTGCAGAGCAGGGGCTCTAGGCGCGTGGGCTTCAGTAGTTGCAGAACGCGGGCTCAGTAGTTGTGGCTCACGGACTCTCGAGCGCAGGCTCAGTAGTTGTGGTGCACGGGCTTCGTTGCGCCGCGGCATGTGGGATCTTCCCGGACCGAGGCTTGAACCCGTGTCCCCTGCGTTGGCAGGTGGATTCTTAACCACTGCGCTACCAGGGAAGTCCCTGAACCCCATTTTGTGACACTGACCCCCAACCCCTCTCAGCCTCGCAGACAGCGAGTGTCATAACTAACAGAATAGAAAAGGAGTTGTGTGTTTCAGTTTTCCTGGAGTGAGGGGCGCTTACAACAGTGGGAAATGGTAGAAAACATAGATTGTGGAGGGCCACAGCTGCTAAACTGTGAGATTTAGACTTCGTTCTTTTATTCAGAATTATAAGGACTCAGAGACCGTCCTCCCCGATCCCTCTTCTCCCAACACTAGCAGCTCTCGTGAGACGCCCCACGTGACTCCTCCAGCCCAAATGCCACCTCTCTAACTGGCTCACGTGTTCGTCTGGCCTTCCAGGCAATCAGGCGCTCCCACGGCAGGGACCTGTCTCACGCATGGTCTGCCTCCTCCCAGCCCTGAGTCCACAGCGCATACTTAAAGGACAACATACACTGATTCAGAACTATTTTATTTGAAGCGATTTCCTTCTGTAGTTCTAAACACAAAGGAGTGCTGTTTGAATAAGTGCTTCATAGGCATCATTGTACTGAAATGAATCATGTGATGTGTTTACATTTTAAGCCACACTTGAAATTGAAGACTCAGTACAACCTTTTTAACAAACGATCAGTCATAACAAAACATAACTATTCATTCTACGGATTATCATTTTGCCTAAAATGACCACTAGATATGAAAACATTGCAGAGACATCTAAAGAGCCCCCATTAAGTATTTTTTTAGAAAAATGACACAGGAATGCAAATGACATTTTCTTTCTCTTTACTAGTAAGAGACTATGACATCCATTTGACAAAGCACCAGCCAACTCTATCAAGGTCATTTCAGCACCCTTTGCAACTCAAAATTGACCGTCTTTTACATTTAATCTGTCTCCTACAGGAATGGATAAAAATGGTTACGTCAAGTGCAGAAGTCAGCCTGTGTCAATTGGTGTGTATTTTGTATCGTGTTCCTAAGTTAACACCAGAAAATGAAAAATAAATACTCTCATGTGAATGAAACATACCCTTTGACAGTTATCACAAAGGCAAAAAATCAACTGACTTTCAGTCAGGACTAGTGTCTCAATGTCCATTTCTTTATTAATACTTTTTATGGAAGTGTGTTAAAGGCATAGGTACAAATGCACACGTGAACAGCTTGCTTCTCTCCCAATACCTGCTTCCCTGGCTTCACTCCCGCTTTTCCTGGGATCAAGCTGCTGAGCTCTCAGCTCCATAAGCTGTGGAGCCTCGTAAGTATTTTAAATAAAGTAGATCTCATATCATTCTTTTCTGAAAAATGAAGTACAGAGAAGACTACGGAAAGTAGTGAGAAAAGAGCATACTGTGAAAAACAGAAACCATAGCACGTGATGTTCAAATCTAGAGAAAAGCTGGTTCATGATGATTGCTAGTCAACCATAAAGTAGGGGACAGATTGGAACCAGGACTGAAGAGGCAGGAAGGCCAAAGAGCCCCAGTGCGCCTGACAAAAGTGGGCATCTTCCAGACGAACAAGTCTAGTTACGACCGTCACGGCAAACATTTTCACAAGGCTGTAAGCTCTTCAAGGCCAGGGATAGTGGCTTACTTACGTCTGTATCCCCACTTCTTAGCACTTTCTTGCACATGATAGATATTTAATACATATTTCTGGGAACCAGGGAGCTGAGCTGAATCAGCTCACTGCTTTCAAAGCCATTTTGGGTGGTGTCTACTCACATAATTCATTCACTCCTCTGCCTAAGGCAGGGATGACAAATAGACTTCATCTCACTCTGATAGACTGGCAGTGGATGCCTGGAAGCATTAAGGACACAGATTTTAAGACCAATTCCTGTCCGGGGGGAGAGGAGTGCCGCTCATTCACAACGCCTCCTGGAAAGAATGGCGGCACACATGTTCTGTATTCCCACCCCTGGTGCAGGAGAAGGGCGTCCAACAACTCACCCATATTCCCTTTCTGTTGCTATGCTGTCTCTCGAGTGCTCTGCATTAAGCCACTGCTTATTAAATGCTGGTCGACCAGGAAGGCCAAAGCCTTTCCACCTGATTTACCTGTGCAGCCAAACAGGGAGAGTCATGAATTTACCTGGAAATCTGAAAACACGGCATCCACACTGCTCAGTAATGGTTTATCGAAAGAGAACAGGCATTTACTTGCTTACTCTCTCTGTAGAGAAAGAGCTTTGCTCATCTCAGTACAGCTTTAATTAATATCTAAGGCATTTGGAATTACTTGGGATTTGGGTTCAAAAAAAATGGCAGAGTGAAATTCTCTTTGGTATTCATGCTTAATCTACATCTACTTGCTTCTTACTAGTATCCATAACCTTCTCAGTACTTCATTGTTAAGATTTAACAAATACGGTTGAAATAGTCAACTCCCACACATTCATCAGAAAAACAAAGGGAGAGGCCTCTGAAACTAAGGGTGCAGAAGAGAAAGCCAGAAAGAATGACAGGAAGAACCAACAACCTTCCCCTAACAATTCACACTCAGGACTCATTCTGCCATTCAGACCATTCTCAGTGAAATAGGCCGCTTCTGGCAGGGTGGCCACCACTGGGGTCGTCCCAGTAACTCCCCTCCCCACAGAGAGGTCAGCATCCCTCAGAAGCATCTCTGAAAAGAAGGAGAACACATATAGAGAAAGAGAGGAAACAAAGGGAGACTTTCAAAGCAACATTGCCTTCATCACAGGTACAGCCTTTAGTATAACATTGGCACCAGTGAGAGAACAGGGCTAAATTAAAATTACCCTCAAAATGCCAACATAGCTGATGTGTACAGCAGGAAGGATAATGTCCCAAATCCACAGATGTGTCCTACTGCACTTTCCACTTTGCCTAAGTACCACTGGCAGCCCCAAGGAACAGTCTTGTTAGGAGTCTGCGTATCTTAGAGAGAGCTTAATATGCCAGATGCGTGCAAATGCAAACACACACACACACACACACAGAGATGCACATACACACACACGTCAAACCTGGTTTATAAAAAGAGCTTTGTGGATCAGAGTATGCCTTCACTTGGTCCAAGCATCTAATTGTCAGCATTCGGAAAATGGACCCAAAGAATGTAATGAGGAAGAGAACTGGTTGGCAGGAATAATACTGTAGTTTTTACAATGTGGGTATTTACGAGCTAATCTCCAATTGTTTGTCCAGAATTAATTCAACTGGCTAGAATCTTATGAATATATAAGTTTAAGCCTTAAAGACGTTAAGATCTATAGTAACAAAAGTTAATGCTATCTAAAATAAATTAGATTTTTAAATATATGTAATGAAATTCTTGGTCACTGGAAATTCAATTCTATAATGAATATAAATTAATATAAATCTAAGATTAAAGTACCATTTCCAGGAAGATTTCAGTTCAGAGTTGTTGGTTTTTTTAAAAAGAAAAAAAAGGCTAAGTATTTGAGAACAAATGGATATGGCTTAGAAACCCTTAAATAGTGTTGTAAGGAGAGTGCTGATAAGATTTGGTGACAAGATGCAAAGATCTGTCTCCAGGTCCGCAATAAAGACACCTCATTTTACCTAACAGAAGTTTTCCTGAAAAGTTATGCAACTAGAATTTTTACAAGTAGACCCTAATTTTAAATATACCATAATATATGTAAAGGAGGCCACAGCTGCCCGGAAACCCTGCGGTGACTCCTTGGGTAAACTGAAGCCTGTCAAGGTTACTGCCTCCTCTGTGACAGCTGCATGGTGAATGCATACTAGAGGCGCTCAGCACGTGTGCTGAGTGCATGAATTTGCTGCAACAGTTTTTCTTTTTCTACGGGAGTTTCTTAAAGCGAGGCATGTTGAAACTGGTATGTTAGGACAGAAAGATAGGGTCCAGCTCACAGTTTAAACTTATTCCATCACAGAAAACAGGAGAATCTCAGAAAGTGTTTTTCAATGAAAATAAAATTTCTTTACGCGCGTGTATACAGGCATATCTTGTTTCATTGTGCTTCACTTGATTGCACTTCGAAGATAACGCGTTTTTTACAAATTGAAGATTTGTGGCAACCCCACCTTGTCAGGTATAAGGGTTGGCATTTTTTAGCAATAGAGCATTTTTTTTTTTTTTTTTTTTTAAAGGATTTTCTTATTTATTTATTTATTTATTTATTCATTTTTATTTTTGGCTGTGTTGGGTCTTCGGTTCGTGTGAGGGCTTTCTCCAGTTGCGGCAAGCGGGGGCCACTCTTCATCGCGGTGCGGGGACCGCTCTTCATCGCGGTGCGCGGGCCTTTCTCTATCGCGGCCCCTCCCGTCGCGGGGCACAGGCTCCAGACGCGCAGGCTCAGCAATTGTGGCTCACGGGCCCAGCTGCTCCGTGGCATGTGGGATCCTCCCAGACCAGGGCTCGAACCCGCGTCCCCTGCATTAGCAGGCAGATTCTCAACCACTGCGCCACCAGGGAAGCCCAGCAATAGAGCATTTTTAAAGTAAGGTATGTACATTGTTTTTCTAGATATAGTACTATTGCACACTTAACAGACTACAGTATAGTGTAAATATAACCGTTATACATGCTGGGAAACCCAAAAATTCTTGCAACTTGCTTTATTTGCTTTATTGCAGTGGTCTGGAACTGAACTATCTCCGAGATATGCCTGTATATTTTTAAAGAAATGCTGATCTGTGACTGGCAGAAGATTGTATTCATTTGTTAACTGACTTCCTGCAAACAACTGCTTGAGCTGGGTTCCACTTGATTTAACAACCAAGGCAAGCAGAGCACCTTACCGGATTCCAGAAATCCTACCAGATGCCATTCCATCTCTGTAGGGGCTTCTTCCCCTCTCTCCAGCACAAACGTTTCAAAGCCACCCTCACCTTACCCCACAAAAGCAAAGCATGAATTAAAAAGCCGAGATTAAATTAGAAAGGTGCCTGACCAAAATATAAAGTTACTGTTTCAAACTTTAAAAAAAGAACTAAGTCAAATACAGTCAATAAAAGTAACTCTCAAAGGCATTTTTTCCCCTTATTCGGTGCTTCCTTCCCTTCCCACTTAAATTTAAGACTCGACTTTAAAAACATAGAGATCTGTCCTTTTAAAAGAACAGAATGAAACAATATATCCTCTCTTTTAAGAAATACAGAATGCCTAGCAATACTACCTATCTGACCACATAAATCTGCAATCTGCTACATAAATGAAATAAGAGGTTATACCCTCCTATTTACTCAGCATTCATAACTGTAAAAAAAGACTGGAAAAATAGCTGAGAATGTTTTTATGCAGGTTTTGGCGAGGACTGGGTGCTGGGTTCCACTGGTGTAAGTTTCCTGGAAAGTCGTGTGCAAATAAAATATACGAACATAGAACCTATTTTAAACACACTGTAATACATGCGGGTGTGACCGGGGGAGAAAGACAGTGTTAATATGTTTGTCAAGTAAATTAATAACCAAAAAAATAATCTCTCACTTAAGGTATCAGTGATATTTCAAGTGACCTAAATAAAACTGATTTTAAAATCATCTTTACCATTCATGACAATGATTGACTTTGGCCCTTTGACCAAAGCAGGCACAATGAATTTTCTTTTTGAGGATCAGTTTCAGTCATTGGCCCAAGGGTATCATATCTGTATGAAAACATTATCATGGATTTGCTCCCATAATTTAAAAATCAATAATTAAAAAAATAATAAAGTTGGTCTCTTTTTTCCACAAGTTTTCAAGTAATTAGTTCAAGTAAGCGTATTTACAGCTTTTGTATAAACGACCTAAAACCCACATTTTCCCTTTAAAAATCAGTCTCTCTCGAAATTGGACATTGTTTTTTTGTTTTTTGGTCTTGAACCAGGTTTCTTTTAAATACGAAGTCAATTCAGTCATGTCTCTGCTTTATTGGGCAGATAAAGTGAGGAGACCAGCAAGTTGTGTCCGAAGGCTGGGAAACGCCTAAAGGCTTCCCAGCTATCCGAAAAGATGTTGTACTTGAGGAAGACTCGGTGTTCCAAGCTGGTGGACAGGGTCACGTCTCTGCTCATGATGTAGATGCCGTCATTGTGAAGCGCGCACGTCAAGTTGAGGCCCGACTTGGACGTGTTCTCCTTGAGGTAGAGCCACTGGCGGGTGACAGTGTTGTAGGACTGCACGGTGAGCATATCCTCGCTCTGGCTGCCCCTCCGGGTGGGCCCCAGCTCGTGGAGACAGCCCCCCACGATGTAGATGGTCTCCTCCACGGACACCATCTGCTGCTTGCGGATGTGGACGTCGCACGTTTCAAAGAGCGTCCAGGTGTCAGCGGAGGGGCAGTACTGCAAGATGTTCAGGTTCCGGTCTGAAAGGCAGGAAGAAGCCGCATGATGACACAGCGACCGGGAGCAAGGCCGGCTGCCTGAGCTGGACACACACGCCTACCTCCACCTGGGTGACTGGCTAACACAGAGGCAAAACTATTTCAGGAAAGCCGAGGTCGGGGAAATCGTTTTCGAAATGGCTGGGAGGAGATCCGTGCAGAATCATCCCCCCTGGCCTGTCGTTCAGGTACGTCCCCTGCCTGGGAGGCAGTCAGAGTCGGTCAGGCCAGGCCAGGGAGATAAGCCGCTGTGACGGAGGACCCCCTCCTCCCTGGGACCCTTGCGCCTTTGAGAACCACCAGGCCAGCGTACAAAGAATCCGAGCCTCGGAACCCTCATCAGTATCTACAGAATGACTGCCTGCTTAACGCAGACGAAGGGCAGAGCCCCAAGAGGATCTATCCTTGACAACAGGTTCTACAAAACAAGCCAAGCGAGCCGAGCAGGATCTCTGGAGCTGTCTAAAGGAAAGGACGCAGAGCTGCAAGTCAGGAGAGATGCAAGAAAATCTCACCTCTGGCCTTCAAGCCACAGAATCATTGGCAATTCTGTTTCCCAACTGTAATACCAGAGACACACTGGCAAAGGCCGTTCCCCCTTCCCCACCCCTGTTTCACAAGAGATGGTTAATTATTGTGTGGATAAAATTGGAGGGTAGATGAAAGACTACCCTGACATCATTTTGAATAGCTTTTTCAAGGAAATATTGCCTACTCTCTTTCTGAAAAATGCTTGTGAAATTTAAAATATCTAGTTTCATTTTTCTTTTTTTTTTAATTGTTCTTTTTTCCCCCCCTTTTCTCCTCAAGGAAAGAATAAATGGAATATTTTAGACTCAGAAAAAAAAATTAAAAATGCTCTGAATTAGCCAAAATAATGAACTTTCTGTTTGCTGTTGTCTTTTAAACAACAAAATCAGTGTAAGAGACAGCCCAGCTTGGGAACTGATGTCCAACTAAAGCGCACAGCCTTTTGATGGATGCAGAAGCTAGGAGGAGTACTTCCTCCTGAGACAGAAGGACCCACCCACAGTGGGCAGTAATTAGAGCTCCACTGTGCTCTCTGCTACCAAGTCAAGTGTCTCCTAAGAGGGCACAGAGGGAAGGGAAAGGAGTCCAGATCCTATGTGTGCACCCGTCCGGAGCCTGCAGAAATGTCAGAATTGTTACAACTTCTGTTTTCCACCAACACTATGACCTCCCGCTCGTTCTTTTCTTTGTAGCGATTGTGATACGGCTCATCCTAGGAGTCAGCCCTAGGGAGTTTGGTTACTGATCTATCCAACTAGTGCTCCTTAGTAACCTGGCTCCCCACGCCACGAATAAAGGACTTATTCTAGCAAAGCTTCAATGTATTTATTTCTCAGGTCCAGGTCTGAAGGTCCTTCCAGGTCTTCTGTAAATGTTTTCTCTCCTCACCCAACAAGGGCTCAGACCGTGATGAGGTCATTTGAGTTGGCGGAATGATCTTTCTGCTTTTACATTTAGAGTTGATTCTGACATTTAACAAATCACCTTTCTTCCCTTTAGTGGTTACTACTACTTTCTATCGAATTTCATTTCTTCAGTGCCGGCCAAGGAATTAAAATAATCAAACAGCTATCATAAAAATCACAAACTATTCCTTACTAAATTTTAAAAGTCTCACCTAACGTAAGAAGTCGGCAGGCTACGAAGCCAACTTTAAGTCCTGAATTTTTTTTTTTTCATGACAATTATGACTCTTCTTGTTTTAAAGACAAGGAACTATTAGGAAGTGCTGGGAAGAGCCCAAGCAGAGGAGGAGGGGGGCTTCAGAGGACGAGGAACTGTCCTGCCCTCCCATTGTAGAAAACTCGTTTTCAGTCCTTACACAAACAGTCATCCATCCGCATCACCTAACCATCCCATCGTGGGGATTTGGCTCGGGGAAGCCGGGACAGGAATCACAGTGGGTGGCCCAAGTGAAGGAGGCACATTAGTAGTGGCTTGTGAAACTAGAAAACACACAAGCAAGGGTTTTCCAGGTCAAATCTAAGGAACGTTTGCTCAGCCAGGGTCATGGAAACACTAGGAAATCTACCAGCTGCACCGTCTTCAGGTCACAGTGCTGCCTGTCTGTGCTTGCCAGCTCCTGGTTAGAAGAGAAGCCAAGGGATATGTGTGCACTGGGTCAGCCCACAGGGCGCATCCTGTGTCACAAAATCTAGGGAGGAATCAGAATTCTTAGAAATGTGCAAAAGCAAATAACTGTATTTACTTTCCTAGGAGAGAAGGCACACAGATACACATAGAGGTACATATGCATGCACAGGAATTCTCCCGGGTCTATGGTTTAGTTAAGTCTATAAAGTTGGCCACTGTAACCTGAACACCAAAATGTTGAAGGTGAAAGAAATGACTGCTAGGTCTCATTTTCTTTCAATTATCCGTAAAGGAAAAGCTGGCAATTATCATCAGTGGAGAGTCACTAGGACAAGTAATGAAAACTTAGAGTGAAAAAGAAAAACCCTCACTGTTCTCTTCCCATGTCACCGCCTCTTCTTAAATGCATAAATAAACATACCACCTGTAGAAAGCTGAATGGTGACCCCTTGAAACATATGTTCATCTTCTAACCCCCAGAACCTTTGAATGTGACTTTTTTTGGAAAAAGGGTCTTTGCGGATGTAATTTAGTTAAGAATCTCAAGACGAGGTCATCCTGGATTACCCAGCTGGGCTCTAAATCCAATGAGGTGTGTGTCTTTATAAGAGACAGAAGAGGAAGACACGGATACACACAGAGGAGACAGAGGCAGGGACTGGAATCATGCAGCCTCTAGCCGAGGAACACCTGGCACTATCAGAGCTGGGAAGAGGCAAGGAAGGTTTCTGCCCTAGAGCCTTCAGGGGGAGCGTGGTCCTCCTGACACCTTGACTTCAGACTCCTGGTCTCCAGAACTGTGAGAGAATACATTTCTGTTGCTTTAGGCCACCAAGTTTGTGGTCATTTGTTAAGTCAGCCACAGGAAACTAAAACACCGCCTACCACCCTCCCCACCAATCAACTGTTTAGAGGTACTCTAAGAAGTGTTCATCAAAATCTTTTGCTGTCACCAAAAAAAAAAAAAAAAGTAAATCAGATGCTCATAAAATACCTTACATTTAACTTCTTCCTCAAACATATATCCCCAAAACAAGACACATCTGGTTATGTTGAAAAGAATTTTTGGCACCTACTTCATATTATTATTACGTGGATTTCTGTTCTTTGCACAGTTATAAATGGTCACATGCAGCTTCCTGGGGCCATCAGCAGCACGCCTGTTATCAGCCAGGGCTGGAGAGCTCTGTCCTGCCCATATCACACCATACACGGGTGACAGGTTATTTCACTACGTCAAATATAATGGTAACTCTACTACTTCAATGTGGCTAAGAGTCCAGTTATGCCTTTTCTAAAAGTTCTGGGCATTATACAGTCAGACAGACCAAAAGAAGAAATAAACTGCCTTGGCCATGAGATAACTTGGAAACAACTGCTTTAAGGGAAGGAAAGAGATAACAGGAAAGACACACCTCTTCTTGGTGGTCCATCATTGCCTTTCTTACTGTTAATAACAGAAAACCAAGTAACAGAAAGCCAAGCTGTGAGATGCTTCCTACCAAGACCAGCAGTATAAAACCTCTGGAGAAACTTTTTATTTCCACATCATTAACTATAAAATGCCCACCCAAAAAAGTGAAAAACACATATGTACGGTTTAAGACACAGCACAACCCCCTCCCATCACTGGTCAGGAAAGAATTCTCTTTATGTACTTGCTCATTCTATGATATGGGAACAACCGCCTGGAGCTGAATTTCTGGAATCTGTATCTGATATGCTTGTGCCCAAACACAAGGGAGAAAGTGAAAACAAAGATCTGCAAGAATGTTGTGGCACTAAGTTCCATAGTGTTGGACGGGGCGGATTCAGTGTGCGTTTGGGAGAAGGATGGGAGTTACCCAGCCAAGTCACAGGGTGGCTGACCACAAGGTAGGGTTTCCAAAGCAGGAAGAAAATACATTTTGTTCACAGCTCCCCCTCCCCCTTTCAATTTTCATGCTCACACAAAGGCATCAAAGGCCCCTCCTGTCCAAACTGCCCCTGTCATACAGGATGCTCTTTTTTCCAGATATGTAAATATATACTATGTAATACATAAAATCACACTAGAGGGTTTCCTCCAGCCCCTCCTGCCCTTTCCCAGGCTGCCAAAGCTCACGTGTAGGAGGACCACTTACTAGGCCCCTTTACTTACCTCTCGTAGTATATCCTCCAATGACATAAATTCTCCCCTTGCACTCACACGCAGAAAACTCAGCCAGAGGGTTTGGTAAAGGTGCCACAAAATTCCAGGCGTCCTGCTCGGGGCTGTAACATTCAACGTTAGAAACGGCCTGCCCACCAATGGCATAGAGTTTTGAATGAACAGCCACGAGTTTGAAGTTAGACCTGAAAGAGAGACACAAAGGCCCACAAAGTCAGTTCTTTTGATCATTCAGAAGACAGGGACTTCCCTGGTGGTCCAGTGGTAAAGAATCCACCTTACAATGCAGGGGACGCAGGTTCGATCCCTGGTCAGGGAACTAAGATCCCACGTGCCTCGGGGCAACTAAACCCATGCGCCACAACTACTGAGTTCACACGTCTCAACGAGAGAGCCCGCACGCCGCGAACTACAGAGCCCACGCGCCCTGGAACCCGTGCACCACAACTAGAGAGAAAACCCACACGCCACAACTAGAGAGAAGCCCACGCATCACAACGAAGAGTCCATGTGCCGCAACTAAGACCCGATGCAGACAAAAAAGTAAAATAAATAAATAAATAAATGATAATTTAAAAAAAGAAGACAATAGGGACTTTCCCGGTCCAGTGGTTAAGACTCCGCACTTCCAATGGAGTGGGCATGGGTTTGATACCTGATTGGGGAACTAAGATCCCGCAAGCTGCACGGCGCAGCCAAAAATAAAATGTACAGCTTTTGAAAGCAAAAAATTAAGACAATATAAACAAGAAAAAAGAAGTAAGACAATGGCATGATCTGCTAAAGCAGCGTGAGGAATCTGCTGGATATCCGAAGGAAATGAGCTCTCCAATTTGGGTGCTATTCTGCCTGGGGACAAAGGAATGACTGAACGGCATCTCAAATTTCACTCTTATCCCCAAGAATCCACAAGTTCGGTGCATTCTCCAAACTTTAGCTATTGAAGATAAGCAATTCAATATAACAAGGACTAATCTTGCTTTGCTTAGACCAAGAACCACTTTGTATATGCTAAACTCAATACCTCTATACTTCAATAAAAATAAATTTAAAAATATACTTCAATAGAAAATAGAAAAAAACCCACAACATTGGAAATCAACTATACTTCAATAATAAATAAATAATAAATAAAATAAACTCAATACCTCTTTCAGGAGTGGGAGCAAGTGCCCACCCCATTCCCTCGCCTCTCTCTATTCCCAGAGGGTGGGCTTCCTCCTAGGTACACACCAGTGCTGCCTACACAGACAGGCACATGCAAAGGCTGTTTGCTACAGGGCGGTCCAGACACCCCTCTACCATGAGTTCACCTAAGCACATCACTCACCCATCCTCCTCGATATGAGGGCATCTTCTATATTGCTTCACAACGTATAGGTAGGGGGAGGTAAGCACTGAACTAGTTAAAAATATTTTGATCTGGCATTCTTAGGGTATTCACACATGTTAACTCAACAAATACCTCTATCAACAAATGATCACCTACAACAAGAGCAAATAATTTTAAAAAGAGAAATGCATTGGTTTTAAAGCCCATATTCAGTAATACAATTAAACTCTGCTTATTGGCTTCAGATACTAAATAAAAGCCTCATGACTTTTGAATTGAAAAGAAAAAAATTAATTTCTTTCAATGTAGTACATAAAGACTAATGGACTCCTTGAAGGCCAGGAAGGATAAGCATTTGGAAGTGCTGGGTCAGCCGACTGTGATACATGCAACCATCTCAAGTTTACAATAATATGAGCAGCAGCACAAAGCAGGAGACCTGCTTCTAGACCCGCTCTGCTGATAACCAGCTATCTGACCTTTGTCTCTAGCGTGGGGACCATACCCATCACAGGGTGGTCGAGACAACTACACCACACAGCTTATCAGAAAGTACTACACAGAGAAAAGATACCATCACTATAATTTCTCGGTTTTCTAGTATTTGAAATAAAGAAGCTAGACCCGGTGAATTGAGAGGCCTCATCTAATGCCAACACAATGAGTTCTTCAAAAGTAACAACATCCTAAGAAAGAATGGGGGGTAGAGGCTCCAAATGGAAAAAGCATGTAAGAGGGTAGATTAAAAAGCAGCAGTGAACAAGTAGCCATGCCTGATCTCCTGACAGATGTTTAATAAACAATGGTGCATTATGATCTAGAACATATGTTAGTCACCTACTAAAAAATTAAGTTTTTCAAAGGTCCCTGTAATGTTTACATTAAAAATGAGTTTTAGCTTATTTTTGTTTTTCAAATCAGACAGTAAATAGAGTACTCTTCATCAAGAACCTCATATTGTCCACTAAACTCAGCCAGCCACTCAGTTTTTCAAGCCAATAGACTTCACCGGTGTGGCAGTTACTGGGGGGTCCTTGGTTCATGTTGCTTACCTTTCCTGCTGCCAATGGTCCTTAAAATCTGACCATGATGCCCTCTCTGTGTGTGCAAATTTGGGGATCCGAAGGAAATAAAGCTTAAAATTTTACCAGCCCACAATCTGTGTTTGCTTCCCAAAGGTACACAGATAGTAAATTTTGTAAGATCAAAACAGTTTTTGATATTCCTCCAGCATAATCATTTGTTCTAAGCAATATGTAAGGGGCTTCTTTCTGAGGCTGAACGAGCAGGCAGTTAAAAGTAAACAACTCTGTCTCTCCAGACCCCAACATGCTCAAATTCACTTGAAAAGAGAAACACTTTTCCAATATTGAATTTGTTTTATGATGCAATTGCCTCCCCAAAACAGGCCACTTGATGAAGAGGCAGACTGCCAAGGATTATGAACCCAGGCTTGTACAGGGAAGTCTCAGCTCCCCTACTCAACAGCTCTGTGAGCTTGAACAAGTCATTAAATCTCAGTTGATCTGAGTCTCAGTAGGGAAAAGAAGAGCATGTTGTAAAAGTTGAAAAGGGTAACTTGCAGAAAGAGGTCACTAGAGGGAATGCTTGCCTGCATGTCACCGTCTACGTTTCTTAACCTCAGGAGGATGGGTTTCTCATTTGTCAACTGCAATAGTCACTGGCTGTAATGGACAAAGTGCTGCACTTCTGTACAAAGTGCTCTCGCTTCCATAAATTCTTGCCTTTTCCCATTTTCTTAAAATAACTTTTCCACTCTTCACAATCTGAAGGGTAAAGGTATGAATCCAAGCTATCACTTATTTTTAAAAAGTATCACCTCTACAGTGTTTTCTTTTTTTTTTTTTTTTAATAAATTTATGTATTTATTTTTGGCTGCGTTGGGTCTTCGTTACTACACGCGGGCTTTCTCTAGTTGCGGTGAGCGGGGGCTACTCTTCTCATTGCGGTGGCTTCTCTTGCTGCGGAGCACGGGCTTTAGGCGTGCGGGCTTCAGTAGTTGTGGCACACAGGCTCAGTAGTTGTGGCTCATGAACTCTAGAGCGCAGCCTCAGTAGTTGTGGCACACGGGCTTAGTTGCTCCGCGGCATGTGGGATCTTCCTGGACCAGGGCTCGAACCCATGTCCCCTGCACTGGCAGGCAGATTCCTAAGCACTGTGCCACCAGGGAATTTCCTACAGTGTTTTCTTAATATTGATCCCTGACACACTCCATTCAGGAGGCAAGAAGAATTTTAAATCAAGTAACAATTTGTTGTAGCTACATACTTGACTTACAGTAAATAGAAATGAAAGTGAGAAAACTGAGATGACAATCTAATTTCTACTTCACTTAGAAGAAATAAAAAGCTTTTGAAATCCTTAAAAGCCAAGTTAACACGAACCAAGCCAACCACCAGCACAAAGGTATCAAAGACTAACAAGAGCTATTATAACCATCGGAAGGGCAGGATGATTCGGGGTCTGAGTGGCTTAGAGTGCAGGCCCTGTGATATGTGCAAGTTAATGAAACTCACTGAGCCTCAGTTTCCCCTCTGGGAAAATGGGGCCAATAATAATGCCCACCTCAGAGAGAGGCTGTGAGCAGGACACAGGGAGGACATCTAAAGTAGTGACCACAACATGCAGTGCTGAGTGAGAGCTCAAGAAATGTAAACCACTGTTAGGACTTGCTGCTTAGAAAAGTTGTTACCATTAGGGTAAAACTTAGAATAAAAGGCAAGCTCCTTTCCCTAGCCCTTTCTCCAGCTCTCCGGGGAGGACTGTGCAGCCTGTGGACCATCACGGCCTTTTGTCTCCTCTTTCCCCTCTGCCACTTCCCCCAAGCATTACCCTCCCCTAGGGACCAGGGAGGGGAGAAGGGAAGGTTAGGAGACAGAGTCATGGTTGCTCCCTACTACCTACCACCTCTGAGAAAACCTAATGCACAAAGCAGTTTAAACTGCTGGCCAAAATTATACTGGGGGGGAGGTGAATAGACATATAGTTTTCTTTACTTCATGCTATCCTTGGGCTACACTGCAATTAACCACAGAGGACAAAATCTCTCGAAGGTTTCATGACTCTAGAAATGCTCTAAAATACTAAACTTTGGCTCAGAGGAAAGGGGACAGTCAAAGCTGACAACTGTAATTCCCTCTCTGCCGGGAGACTTGTTTGTTAGGTTTCTCTCCCAACGTTGCTGTGTTCACACACAGAACAGGATGGCACAACCCGACTCCGATTTCAGAGCAAGGGTGCAAGGCAACAGAAGATACTAGAGATAACTCTAGAAATAGAGAAATTAATGAACTGATGGCTGCAACAGTACCAGTTCCTGCAAGTTATTGCTAATTAAAGTGAGGGAGGGAAGCAAGCAATTCTGTGGGCACACAAGCCTTTACACGTAAAAAGTTATGTCCTGACAACTCCTGAGATCAAATTCACGTTCAGACCGCCGGGCAGTGTTGTGTACTTGGACTTCAAAGCAGCCTCTCCAACAGTGCTGTGTACTCACACTGCCGTTTTCAAGTAGTGAGCACAGCATTAAACGTTTCTTTGTGTTTTTTGTTTGTTTTCGTTTTTGCACCATTTTCTCCAGGGTGCAAGGGGCTTTATAAAATCTCCCAGTCCCAGGGTTCCTGCCTATCTCTTGTTATTTAAGATTCTGGGATCACTGCACTGTTCAGTCCCTGGGGAAAGCGGGCTGCTCTGCCTTTGACCCCTTTGTCAACCATCCGGATACGTCGCAGAGGCAGTGAAATGCGGTAGATGTGAAACGCTGTGTAACCAGAGGCCTAAAGGTGCCCTTTGTACTCAAGGTCCTAAGTTTCCTCCAGTGTTTTCGGAACCTGTGTTGGACGCATTATCCAGGGATAATCCCACTCTAGGTTTCATTTTTATTCGTCTCATCATCCAAACTCAACTATAAACTCCTTCTGGGCAGGAGCCATAGCATCTTTGTTGTTTATTCAATAGTGACTAGAATAATGCTGGCACAGAGGCTGAGGTGAGGCTGAGTCACACACAACGAAGTTCTGAAAAGCAATGCAGTAGCATGAAATATCTGTGCTCCACTTCTTGGAAGAAAATCATTTTTAAAAGGAAAAGTTAAAGGTCTGCATGAAGATGGTCACTGTCAGTCATTAAGCCAAAACTTATAAACTCTCTAAACGATTGTATCTAGTCAACGGATATTTACATTTCGGTTACTCTACTTTTTACACACCTTGAGCAATTTACTTTCTGTGCCTCAGTCTCTGCCTCTGTAAAATGGGAACCTGACTAATATAATCCTTGTGAAGAATAAGTGAGAGGATACATGCAAAGCAGTAGGAACAGCACCTAGTACAGAGTAAATGTCTAATTAAATGTTACTATTATTTTTCAGCTATTCTAAATAACTATAATGACTGTTACAAGATAAAAATATTCACTGTAATGTTACATTTTAAAAGAACAAAACGTATATATATATATATATATATATATATACACATGCTCACTTTTATTACAATAATGTAAAATATATTCCACGATTCAAAAGAGCCAAGCATTTTTAAGCATCCATTATTTATTGGACACCATGTTAGCAGTGTGAATATACATAAGCATTGAATAAGCAATAGGCCCCAGTTGGAAGGGAGAGGAACAAACACAAACAGAAGATTTCAATTCAAGGTGAAGAGTGTGCTAGAAAAGCATGAAGTTTGATCATTTGGCCCAACTGAGGGTTCAGGAAGGGACTCCTGGTTGAGACCATGTCAGATCTGAGTCAAAGTATGAAGGAGATAAAGAAGGGTACAAATTCCGATATGGAACCCAATTTAAAAAAATATAATGAAAAAAAATGTAGGGGAAAAAAAAGAACAATAATAACTAGAAAATACCTAAGAATAATTCTAACAAAAATTACACAGACCATGCAAAGTTAATGAAAGAAACCTTTTCTGAAGGACCAAAAGACCCAAATAAATACATGGAAAAACAAGCCATTTTTCCAGCTGCAAAGTATCAGAAATCTGTGAATCCTCCTCCAGATTAACCTATGATACAATGTAATTCCAATCAAAATTCCAACAGGACTTGACAAGGTGATTTTAAAGTATATCTGAAGGAGAAAATGTATGAAGAATAACCAAGAGAATTAAAATAAAACAAAACAGAACAAATGGCTGTCTGTTCTACCAGACAATAGATTCCCAAGCTACAAAAATTTAAAAATGTGTCATTGGTAGAGGAATGGCCAATCTACCAATTTGAAAACAGGAAAATTAGCATAGGATAATTGATTTAGCAAATCACAGTGAAGAATTAAGGCTATTGGAACATTCAGAGAACATGTTATAACCTTATAGTGTACCTTATATGAAAATAAATCCCAAGCGGATTCAGATGTCAAGGTAAAGTGACAAAACTATAAAAGTAATAGAGCACGAGATAGATGAGTATTTAGTCTTGGCTTGTAGAAGTCTTTCCTATGCAAGATAAAAAGCTCATAGGACCCACGTGACCAATCTGACTAGAAAATATTTAAAATCTCTTCCTATTAGAATACCCTATAAACCTGAAGTCCAAAACTGGAGGCTCACAGGGCCAGTTGTGGCCTACACTTTGTTTTGTCTACAAGGTTTGTGTTGTTGTTGACTTGTTTGCTTTTTAAATGGAGTAAGTTGCCAACATTTAAAAATCAGGATATCTGGATGTCTGGCAACACCATTCCTCACGCCTTTGCGGAAGTAACCAGCTGTGGCCAAGAGGTGGAGCCCTCTTGCGGTGGGTCAGTAGCTCTCTGGTTCATCATAACTCTCACCCACCCCTCTACTCATTGACTTTACCGCCTGGTCACTTAAGGCATTTCACTTTTGAGCCTTCTGATAAAGTAAAGGCAGGGGAAAAACATGTGCAACATTACCTACGAGACAAGAGACTAATATCTATATACATGAAGAGAACTTCTAAAATGAATACAAAAAAGATAAGCCAATTTTTAAAAAACCGGCAAAGGCCATTTATAAAAGATATACAAATGGCCAATAAACATATGAAACAAACAATCTCTCTTCCAAGCAGAGACATTCACACCAGTGTTTTTGCCCATTAGATTGGTAAAAATTTAAAAATGATGATAATGTCTTATCTTGGCAAGAGTATAGGGAACTGGCAAGCTCAAACACTGTTGACAGGAGAGGAAACTAGAACAATTCTTTGATGGGCGATTTGGCAGGAGCTACCAAAATTTTAAATGCACGTACGCTTTGCCCCACCTATCCAGGGATTCTGGGCATTTGCCATATAGAACTAACTCACATATGCCTACTAAGCTAGGCACACGTATACCAAGATGTTCAACATGGCATTGTTTATTAATGGCAAATGGAAACGACCTAAATGCTCATGAATAAGGGAAGAACTAATTACAGTACTGTGCATCCACAGGCTGGAACACTGCACAGCCATTAACAAGAGTGAGGTGGATCTACACTTGCTGATACAGAAAAAACTCTCAGAGTGGAAATATCAAGGGCCATAATAATCAGCATAAGCTAATCAATTTTAGAGTAAAAATATGTATAAGATGCATAGACACCCCAACATGTACATACATACATGTATACATTTTTCCCTGTTAACCACTATCACCATATTTATAAATATACCTTTATAATGTATAAATATGTGTTTATATACTTATATGTCTACAGATACACATATTTTTTTACTCCATGGTTTTTCATGTCATTTACAATTTTTCTAAGCATGTATTCATGCATTACTCAAATAATTTTTTTTTCCCCTAAAGAGGACAGTAAGGGCATTCCTGGGGGCGGGGGGAAAGGACTACCAAGGATTTGTGGAGAAAAGAGAATCCCATGAGGTGCCGTGTTAGAGTTGTGGAGCTAGGGGTGGCGTGTTGAGCACCAAATGTATAGCAGGAGACACATGTGTAGAGGTGACAACCTGCTGGGTCTTGTACCCCTAATCTGAGCACCGCCCATCATCACTGCATGTTCCTTTGTTGCTTCAACTAAAGCTCTTAGAATCTGTTTAAAAATAACACTCTGATATCAAATTTTGAATACATCATCCTAATGGTGTAAATAATGCACTAAAGAAGGGCTGGAAGAAAATAAGCCAACCTGTAGATGGTTATCACCTCCAGAACAGAGGGAGTGGGAGTGACAGTCTTTCTGCTTCTTCATTTTTTGACATTTTCCCAGTTTTCTAGGATAACTATGTATTTTTTATCATCAGAAAAAAACACTTTCCAAATTGAATTTTATATTATAGTAAAAATATCGCCAGTGGACCCTCCCCCCCTTAGGCTGGGGGGGGAACCTTGAGTCAAGTAAATATGTGTAATGACCTTCCCATTCCTGTTAAGAGTTTTGTGGGGGTTTTTTTTTGCCTAGCTGTGAGTCCCCCAGCTCCTCGTTCCACACTTCAGAGCAGGAACCATGGTGGGGCTTGAGATGGGTACAGGCGGACAAGAAGAAAAGGTATACCTGTCCTTTCTTGGGTTACATTGATTCTTCCTCCCACTTCTGAATGGCTCTGGGCCATCTTGGGCCCTACCATCTTTTCCTCCCCTACCACTTCTTCCTATAATGCTCTTTGCTCTTGTTTTCCAATACTTTTCCTGGCTCTGTTCCCTCCTCCTCCCCCCAATCTCCTCCTTTTCTCTTCCTTTCTTCAAGTCACCCAAGTGCATGTTGGGAGGGATTTGCAGGATGGGAAGGGAGAAGGCTGGGGTGGATGGTAATGTTCTAATTCTGCAGGTGACCAATGCCAGGCTCAAGTCTTGGGTCCATAATGAAGACTGTCTGGGAAGAAAAGTGATATGCAAAAGAGAGGATAAAAAGTAAGAAAGGTAATCCTGTAGAGCTAATATTAACACAAGTCCAATGATTATTTTTCGATTATAGACTGGTGCCTCAGTATGGAAAGCTTCAAAGTCATTAACAACAAGATCCTCCAATGTCAGTGTTACAGGTTACTGCCCGTGTGTCATTATAATCAGGATTAGTTCCTAAAAAACAAAAAAAAAGGTAAAAATACAAGCAAAATTAAAGAAAGCTTTCTTTGAAAGTATCCTTCTAGGAAACCACGGACATCTTTTTCTTCCACTGAGACGCCAAAAAAAGGCAATTTGTCTAACGGCGCAATACCTGCAAAGAAACTACTCATCTAGTGGACCTCACTAGGGCCTCTGCTTCCTAGCAACCTCTTAGTTCGTCGCGAACTTTGCCAGAGTCAAGGCCAGCAACACTCCCAAGGATGTCATTCCCACCTCAGCATAACCTCCTGTGACGGCCCGGTAAACACGCGGGAACGGAGTCCCGAACAGGTGGATGCGTGGGAAAGCAGCAGAGCGGCTGCGTGCTTACCTCTTCTGGTTCATGGAGGCCACCTGGAGCCACTCGTTGGTGCTGGGGTTATAGGAATGCGCCGCGGAGATCTCCTGGCTGGTGATCCTGTAGCCGCCCACGATGAAGAGGTAGTTGTCCAGGATGGCGGACCCGTACCCCCTGACATTCACCAGGTCGGGAGGAAGGTTGTTGGCCAGCGGGAACCAGCGCTCAGTCATCTCCTCGTACCTGAGCATGGACGGGGGCTCCCCTTGGTAGGGGTGAGGGGCCAGGGGTCCCCCCAGGAAATCCCCCAGTGCCACGAGGACAGGAGTCCCGGTCATCCGGGCCTCTCTCAGCCTCTGCTTCAGGCTGACATCCCCGGGGGCTTGAGGAGAAGAGCCCAGGAGGTGGAACTGGGGCTTGCACAGCACCTCGTGGAAGTGGACGGCCATGAAGCGCAGGCAGGCCTCCTGCAGGTCGGGCAGCCCGTACACCTGCGCCAGGCGGTACAGCTCCAGGCAGTTGGTGAGCCGCACCTGGGACAGCAGCAGCTGCAGCAGGGACGTGACCTGCAGGAACGAGGCCG
Organism: Balaenoptera acutorostrata; assembly: GCF_949987535.1. Lineage (NCBI taxonomy): Eukaryota > Metazoa > Chordata > Mammalia > Artiodactyla > Balaenopteridae > Balaenoptera > Balaenoptera acutorostrata. Next base: position 83,625,329 of record NC_080074.1, read on the forward strand.
CCTCCACCAGCTCGGACAGCAGGCTCACCTCGTCCATGTCCTCCTCCCCCTCCCCGATACCGCCCGGCTCCCCGCGCCGGCCCAGGAGCCAGCCTTCGCGGGCGCCGCCGGCGTTGATAAAGTCCAGCACCAGGCGCAGGCCCGGAGCGCTGAGGCCGCGCAGCTGCTGCACCTCGGGGCCGCCGGCCTCCGGGCTCCGGGCCTCGCGCATGCCGGAGCGGTAGAGGGCGCGGAAGTAGTCGCTCTGCTCGATGAGCTTCCTCTTGCTCACCGGGTAGCAGCGGTCCTCCAGGCGGATCTGCACCATCTCCTCGGCCGACATGGCCGGGGGCCCGGGGGCGGCCGGGGCTCCCGCCAGCTCTGAGCGCCCCCCTCCCGCCCCCGAGCGCTCGCCGGGTTCCGGGGCGGCCGCCGAGCGCCGGCGCCGGGAGGAGGCGGCGGAGGCGGAGGCGGCGGCGGCGGCGGCGGCGGCGGCGGCGCAGGGCGGCCCGCGCCCGCCCGCGCCCGCCCAGCCTCTCCGGGCCGAGGCAGCCACTCCTCCCGGTCCCGGGGGCGGCGGCTCGGCCTCGCCCCCCGGGACCGGCGGCCCAGCCCCTCCGGCCTCCGTCCGCGCCAAAAAAGGCCCGGGCGGCGATCGCTCCCCGCTCGGGTCGTCCCGGGCCGTCGGCCGGGAGGGGATCCCAGCCCCCAGCCCCCAGCCGGCAGCCTCCTCCCACGCCTAGCTTCTCACTTCCGCCCGCAGGACCCCCGCCGCCCGGCTCCGGCTTTCGGGGAGGGTAGGAGGTGGCGGGCCTCGGCTGCGGGCCTCGGGAAGGCGCGTCCCCGCGGCCGCCCCCGCGCGCCGGGCGCCGCGACCCTGCAGCCCGCCGGATCTGCGGCGATGCTCCGGGCGCGCGGAAGGCGGGATGAAGCCGGTTGCCTCTTCTTCCAAGGCGCCTTACCAGCGGGAAGGGAAAAGGAAAAGAAACGGGCGTGGGAGGAAGGGGATGAAATAAGTCGGGGTCCGGGAGTCAAAAAGACATCACATCTGGGATCGCCAGTCCTGTCGAGTCCGGCATCGTGTCCCGGGGGGCCGAGGCACACGGGCCGTCTCTGAGCGTGTAGGTGGCACCTCGAGCTGATTCTTCGGAATGGTCATCGCGTAGGAGCCATCTTGCAGGAAGAAGGGCCAGCCAGATGGCAGCAGGTTCTGCAGGTCTCGGCGCACCGGGTGCCCCCGATAGAAAGGGCTGGGAAGCAGAGGAGCTTGTATTTGCTGCTGCGGCCTGTTCTCTTTATGCTATTAAAAGAAAGAAGTACAACTCAACTAAATAAAGTTAGATCACGTGCCTTCTTTTAAATATTTTCTAACAGCCATTGCATTCCCAATTTCAGTTTGTTTGGACTAGCCATCACGGAATGTTACCTCTGGGCAAAAACGTCTGGCCGCTTTTGCTCGTATTTGCCTGCAGAGGTGGCTCTTCTCGCCACCCTCTTACCCCTCCCTTACCCCTGCCCCTACAGTCTGAGGACTTCATAAGGAAGGATACTTCCTTCCCATCTTCTTACACCGAACATTGCAAGTAGAAAGCTCACCCCAAGTAATAAGGATCTTGTGCTGCTCCTGAGCTATGAATTAATCCTCAAAAGGGGGAGTAGGCGGTAATTGTTAGGTTACCTTTGAGTAGAAGGGATAGTATTGGGAGGGAGCAGTGTGTGTGTGTGTGTTCACCCTTATCTTAACCAAAAACCGCTTGGAAACTTTCTCAGACCAGAGACTGAGAACCAAATAGTAGTCCTCTACTTGGGGAGAGAATATGTATTTGGACTTTTTTTTTTTTTTTTTAACAAGTTTTAGCTTTCTTCATGAATGACAAGTTGTTAAATAGTAACTTCTTCATAAGTACATTGCCCCCTATTTCAAACAAAAGATACCTCCTACAAAGCTAATTAACATTTTATGTTAGGAAGGGGAAGGGTTAAAAAACAGAGAAGAAAGTCGTATCGTAAAACATGAAATTCTTTCAACACATTGTTCGGTTACATTTGCACTTCTTCCTGTGTAATTAACAGCTTCATAGTGAGGTGTTGTCACACCTTATTTTCTTTATAATACACCATGAACAAGAAACTAAACATTTGAAGACATAGAAAAAAATTCTAGTAGATTCTGGCCTCCCTGGGAAAAGTGAAGGAAACAAAGATGGACCTATGACTTGCCTCTTTCAAGATATTTTCTTGGATCCTGGGAAAAACGTCTAGCTTTCACCTTGTTTCACCTGGCCTTTAAATCCTTACTGATAAAACTCAGTTCTCACCTGGCCCTTTCACACTTCTGTTCTCACTGAGCGTGTAGTGGAGACATCTAAGGTTTTTGGGGGGTAGGTGGTCATGAATTTAGCATCCTCTAATGTTCCACGTCCAGTATTAGGCATTTGACTGGGGAAATTTTGCCGGAAGTTGCCCCCTGTGTCAGAGTCTTGGACCTGGGATTTATTTGTCCCTCCATCAGCAACAGTGCCAGATTCAGTGGGGCAGCAAAGAATAGGCTCTTAGTCTCTCCTCGGTCCCTTTAGAATCTTTCACCAGTGGATGCTTTTGTTTCCCAGCCATCACAGATATGCCTCAGACTGGTATTTTCTTGCTTTTTAAAAACAGACCAAAAAAAAAAAAAAAATCACGTGCATTAGAAAGGCAATTCACGGACAGTAATATTATCGGAGCAGATCTTGGGCAGGTAATCTGGGGTGTCAGCTTGACAGTACTGGGCACTGATCCTGTAAGCTTTCTGGCCCCTGACATAAGGTCATTTAGAATTGAAAGCCTCTTAAAGATCAAGTCATTTGAATAACTCACAAAGTAAGTTTTCTGTTAAGCTAGAAATGCAAAGTCAAAGCAAGATAAACTTTATTTACAAAAGACCTAAAATTATTTTTAAGCTTCATGAAAATATTGCTTGTCTATAACTGGAGGTATACTTTTATAGTTATCCACTGATTAATGAATAATAAAGAGTGGCCTTTGTGGCACCATGATTCACTTCAAACACATCATGATCTGTTTTACAAAAGCCTAAAGTAATGGTCAAACACAGAGTTAGGCTATTGCTTCAAGAATTTTTATGGAAGGTATACCTTTTGACCTAGAATGGAAAAAAATCAAAGTACAAGATGTTTGTCACAGTGTTGCTTTGAAAAATAAATTGAAAAACAATGTATAATGTTAGGAGTAGCTAACATTTATTGAAAGTTTATTACATGTTGTAAGTGTTCTTTGTGGATTATAATCTATTTTAATACTCTTTTACAGCTAAGGCTCAGAGTAAATTTTGGTACATGGGTAGAATGAAATACCATAGAGCTATTACAATTTTAGATGTAGAGCTTTCTTTAGAGACACTGAACATGTAATTTTACACTGGATTTTTAAAAAACAGTTTCTGAAACAGTGTGAATCCATTTTTGTAAAATTGTATATAAGTATCTATTTTTTGAATGGAGATGTTTAGAAGGATGTTTACCAAAATGTTAACATTGTAAGATCTTGAATGGTTATTATTTGTTATTGTACTGTTCCGTATGGTTTGGGTTTTTTTAAGTGAATGCATGTCAATTTAATAATTAATGATATATTCTAATTTCTCAGGCCCCATTTTACAAAATGATTTCCACCAATTTTATGAACTGATGAAATGAAAATGTTAAGTAAATACTACAATTAGCATCTTTAAAATAAGGATGACATATTGACTTTTTGTTTTTTAATCTTTTGAATTTAGGAAACCTATGCTATTACTTCACTACCACTTAAAAATTGTTTATCTCTATTTTTTAGTCCCTCCAATACTTCTAAATCAACTTTGTTTCTTTTTTGTTTTTTTAATAAGCAAAACTGAAATATCTTGCTTTCATTAAAGCATAGGGGGCAATTTAAATGAGTTTAAAGTAGCACAGTTCTTAAAATGATTCTATTTAATTCAGGCTGAGCACTTCATGTAGGCAAAACTTTCACTTATTTCAGTCACCTATTTCAGTGTTTTCCAAACATCTTAGGAAATCACCTGAGATACTTTTTATAAAAATAAGAATTCTGGTTCCCACACCAGAGCTACTGAATCAGGCTTATGGGGGGATGTTTCTGCTCCACATCTCAGCTGGTTGAAGTTTCCTCCCTCTGTCCCCGCTGTTCAGTTTTTAATCTCTCCTTTTCAAAATACCCAGCTCCAAGAAGTTATGTTTCCAGACTCAATGTTCATCAATCACCCCAAAATTTATTTTTCAAATTTTAGAGCCTGCTTTTACATTGGAACTTGTAGATTCTTTAAAATGCAACGTTGGTCTCCCCTTGAACATCATCTGACAGCAAAAGGATTAAACAACTGTGGATTGTTCCATTATCCCTGCAGGGAACATGAGAACTTCAAGGAATTATATATCACAGGAAAGAAACCACATTTAATGGGACTGAAAGATGTGAAGGTTAGAAGGTTAGAAAGTTGACTTTACGGTTTATGTCCCCAGGGCATGAACTAATCAAAATAGCTATGGAAGCTCACGGTAAAACAGGGAGTACTCTTTTGTTCCTCATCTGTCTCCTGTTTTGCCTTTAGGAAACCTCTCTTCCCTCTTTCCTGTGAACAGATGAAACAGTCAGATTGCTTGCAGGTAAGCAACTGAAACTTGCTTTCTAAGAGAAGTTCATTAGAATAAAATATTTTTTATTTTTAGTGCATTTTATGTGGCTTATGGAAGGTTAGGTGTTAGTCCATGATATAATTTTTGCTCAGCAGAAAGTGAAATTATTTTTAAGCTATTCAGTCTTTTGACTGTCCTCCTCTTTATTATCAATCGTTAATACTGTGCTTCTAAAAATCAAAAGATGATTATTAAACTTATTAGTAGACAGGTGAAGAGATGAAAGTTCAAAGAATGTTAACATTTTTGTGTCAAGTAAGTGAGTGAGTGTGCAAAAAAGTATAAGAGAAACAGATCACAAGAGAGAAAAAGTTTCTTTTTTTTTTTTTTTTAAAGAGCAGTATGGTACTTTATGCCCCGAACTAATTACCACTAATGCTTTGTATAAAAATGGATACAAAAAAGCAACAGTTCCATGCTTTGAACTAATTTCATCTCGGAATGTATGGGATATGGAACACACAGTCTTCACAAAGGAAGCCATTTTCACAGTCTTTAATATTTTTTTCAAATGTTTTGGCATTGCAGTGGAAGTAACTTTATTAATATGTAGAAATTTAAAACTATTATTTCCCTAATGCATATTTCTTGTAACTACATCTGCTTCAGAGATGCCTTTATGTATGTGCTTCCCAAAGACTTCTTTGTAACTTGAAAACATAAATATCAGAAAACAGATTAGGCAACTTCATCACAATTTTCAATTATGCTTTTGAACTTCATCACAATTTTCAATTATGCTTTTTAGTCTTGACTGAACAAAATACACTTTAATGGGTATTGTGCTCCATCTACATTATAAGGATATTCTTTTGGCTGGATCTTTAATCTTCTTTTTAAAAAGCTTGTGGCTGGCCTTTGCAAAAAATGCCTGGCACCAAGAAGTGACCAGGATTCATATTCAGTGTTTTCAAAATCACTGCAAAATTTAAATTTTTTATTTCATTTTCAGTTTTCATTTACTTTCGATTTTTTTTTTTTGCAAAAACAAAGAATTTAAACCCATGCTCAAACTAGTTTTCTAGTGAACCTGAATGTCAGAACTTCAAATCAAAGAAAAGAAGATAATTGAAAAAAAAAACCCTGCAGTCACAAGTTTCTTAAAAAACCTTATAGAAGTGTCCTGACAAAATGATGTCTTGTTTCTGGTGAAATGGATCCTTCCTTTATCTGACATCAAGTGACTAAACTATTGTTTTTCTCAGAAAGACTCTTGGCTAGGATTTCAACTTGCCTTTATATTTACTTAGTAAAAGGTGTCTGTGACTTCACTTTCACAGAAAGAATAAAAGCAGAGGAAAGAATCTACGTCTTCCAAAGGCTAAAGGACAGAGTATTGAAATGGCCTGGAAAGTGTTCAGCATTAACAGCATCAAGTCAAATGTTCACCTGGGGTGCAACTGGGAAGAAACAAAAGAAAAATCAACGTGCAGTCAAAGAGCCGCTTCACTTTTCTAGAAAGTGACCCTTCACAGAGCTCCAAGGGAGCCTTCTCCCTTAGCAACAGCCCTGAAGTTCCAGAAACCATTCTAAACCCTGATGGTCAGCTTCAGCGTCTGTCTGGTCATCAGACTTATTGCCGAGTCTTCATCCCAGGGAGATGCATGTGGCGGTCGTGGCAGCAGACGTGATTTTGCTCTTAAGCATGGGGTGGACCTCAGACTCTCTCTGCTCACCCACTGTGTTTTACAGAGCCTGCTGGATCCGACGCTTCCCAGGTCTCCTAGTTGACCTGGAGGAGTCTCAGAAGCTGGGGGCCCAGTTCTTGAAGTATTATTCCGAAAGCACCGGTCAGAAGTGCAGTCAGAGCTGCTGTCTTAGGAAGGATGGTAAGTGTCGATGATAGACCTGAGCAAAGATCAGGGGAAACTTCCAAAATGAGGACCTAAGAAAGGACCCTTAGGCAGAGGGTGCAGTGAACAGTTGACGAGAACTAGAGAAGATGCCCTGGGGTGAGGGAGTGGGCAGAGACGGAGAGACACTGAGACTGATTTGGCAGCTGGGGCCAGTGCAGACTCCATTTACAAATCTAGTAACGACCCGGGAGGCTATGAACCTACAGGTAACAGGGAACCTCTTCTCTTCACTAAAGTGCTAAATGAAAATACTGCCTTGAGGGCTGGCTAACAATATTTCTATAGCCCAGAATATAGCATATATGATTTCAAAAATATTTCCTTTTCAAGGTTCTTTTGGTGATATTGGTATCGCATCACACTTTTGAAATGTGCTTGCTTGGGTTGACCAAGTGTGGGGATGTATTGAACAGGAATTTAGATTGTGGTTCATGTTTTGAAAGAAATAGGGAAATATATGTCAACTAGAAAAAGAGGAAAAGAAAGGAAAGGAGGGGGAGAGAGAGAGAGAAAGAAAGAGAGAGAGAGAAAGTTAGTTTTCAAAATATTCTAACAGAATTTTTTTTTTTTTTTTGGTCTGAAATCTGGATTCAGGGTTAAAAATCATTCATATAATATAATCAAGGCCTGTAATTAGGAAAACATTTCATTGTTGCAGAATTTCAAGTTACATTTGATTAAAGACTTCATTTATTTTTCATTTTTCCAAGATTTGAAAGCTACTTGGAAAGAAACAACAAAAGCAACACAGTACTTTAAAATAATTCTCTTCTTGTTCCACACTTTCTTCCCGTGTTTTCTTACCGACATTAATTGTCAATGCCTCCTACCCAATTATCCATGTAAGATTTCTGGGATGCAAATTAGAGCTCCTTGGAAAATCTAAACCGACTGTCAAGAGACCACAGTGTGAGACGTTGTCACAGGCTTAGCCCTCAAAAGTTAATCAGGCACAGAAGAGAGCAATTAATTTATTAAAGGGAAATTTTGGAAAAGGTAGCAAATCTAGATATTCTGCTTTCAGATGCTTATAACCCCAGAAGCCTTCACTGAGAGGAGATGAGGGAGGGTTGATACCTTTTCAGCATTTTCCCCGTGGCATGAATTTACCTGACTCTCCACACCAGGGAAGCTGTGGCCTCTGGACTTCCGGGGATACTAAAAGCATCCAGTAGAATTCCAGGATTTCAGAGCCTCTGTGGCTTCCAAGTTGTGGCTTTCTGTCTCCAGAAGAAGAAAAGGCATGAACACACATCCCAGTTTTTACCTAGAAGCCGGAACTTTAAAATGCACAATCCTACAATAGCTAACCTACTCAGAGCTGGGACTCTGAAATATGCATGAAGAATGTAAAAGATCTTGAAAAACTGCTCCCTACAGCATCCACTACTTTCTTATCAGAAATTTAGATGTCTAAATTTGAATATTCTTTGTTCCTCTTCCTTAAACTTTACAGCACAGTCCTCAGGGAATGTATTTGTAATCTATAATGTATTAGCAATGTATTATTAATTGACTTTTGTCCTATTCTTTCTCCTTCTGGAAAAATACAGTGTGTAGAAACACGGGGTGTCCCAGAAGTAATAGGGGAGACGTAACCCCCGCAGTTAACCTTACACAGAAGCAGAGCAGGTTCTGCCAGCAATTCCACAGCAGCTGTAGGCACACTCGGAGGTCTGGTAATCGTACACTCTCCCTCCGTAATCTCATTTTATTAAAGAAGCTGATACCTTTGGGCCAATGAATATTTCCCATCACATGGTTCCTACTACACTACAGCAGGAGGAAAATCTGTGCTGCACTTAAAGGAGGACAGACTGAAGATTTGCATTCAACAAATCTGACCTTCCAGAAATAACACGGTATCGTTTATGGAGCAAATCTACTTAGAAAAGGGGAGCCAGCAAGAGCAAGTGATGAGCCCCTCCCCACTAGAATCCCAAATGCTAACCACCTTGTCTGTCTACTCCCTTCCTCTCTGAATGACACCGATTAGCTTTTCACTGGACGTGGCTTTGCAGCATGGGGCTAGCACACACCTGCAGTCGGGGTCAAGGTAATGTTCACCCAGCCTGCTGCCTTTATGCCACCTGGGCCTCTCCCAACAACACGGGTCATTACTGTTTTTGCCCTTCCTATGACTCCCCCTTCTGTTACAGGCTTTGTCTATTCTTTTCCTCTTTCTCTCTCTGGTGAACTTCAGTGCCTTAGTATTCTGAGAGGGTATTGCATCTAGAAATCTGATCTATATAAATCCCCAGAGGTTTTTGTAGCCAATTGGATTTTCCTGAACATAAAATACTGGGACTGGGAAATGATTCCGGGTAATCTGTGTAGCATGGGATGTGTGAAAGATTACTGAGAATATTGGTAGCTATTTTCTTCTGAAGAGGCATTTTCCTATATTCACAGAAGCATTTGCGATAGTTCATAATGTTCTGTAAGATGTCTGAACATAGCCCTGCAACGTACTGTTAATCCAGTGTTCTTGAAAGAAATGTAAGCTACTCAGAGCTCATCAAGCTGCAGAAATCAAGACCATCTGCAGATGTACTTTGCCTGCTTCCTTTTCAGTTTCCTGTAACTTGGCTGTCTTCTTCCACGATCCTATTCATGACGATGTCAACTGCCTCCATATTCACTGCCCAACCCTGGAGAGCTGCATATTGGAGCCCGGAACCAGCGCCATTTTATACAACATAACAGACGGTAATGATTTATGTCCTTTGTATGTATTTTGAAGAATGTCAGTAATATTTTAGTAGAGGCATATAACCTAGAAATTGGTTGGCAGTAGCCATGTATGAATCTAAATCATTATTTCCCAGTGAACTCTGTTTGGAAAAGTTTGGGGCTTCCAGGGCAGAAAACTAAAAGGAAATTCCCATTAATTTGGCATGTTCAGCAAGGATGAGTTCATCCCAGATAACAAATCATAAGTGACTGAACAAGAGCATTGTATTTCATTTATTCCAAGAGCCTTCAGCAAGAACCAAAATAGGTATTTCTACTATAGTGGTTAAGGATATCACTAGGAAATAAAGAAAATGCTAAATGTCAGTTTTGAGGTTCGCTGATGCTGTATACAAGGATTCTACAAGATGGATGTCAGGGATGGGGAAATGCACTTACTGCCACACATTAGCATAGCATTGGTCCCAAGATAACGACTACATTTTCCTTTAGAAAAATACATATTTAAGTGTCCTTTCCCGTGTATATAATCTCAGGGTACAAATCAGTAAACATCAAAGAATAGATTTTTGCCAACACGATACAAAGGAGGTAAATTTCTTGATCAATCTGTACTTATTGAACACATAATGCCCCATGCTGTGCTCCACACTGCAGGAGATTACAGCCATGTCTCTGCCCTCGAGCTCCTTCTAATCTGGTTGATGCAACAAGTCTTACAATTAGTGTAAGACATACAATTAAATACAAAAATGTGTGATACTGCCTCAAGTACAAAGGCTCAAAAGAAGGGGAGACGAAAGAAAGCTCAGTTATTCAGAGGAGGCTTCATGGAAGAGGCCAGGTAGAGGCAAGATAAGGAGCTCCGTATCACACCCCGGGAAAGCACAAACACCGGTGTGGCCCAATAGGGGCACGTTTGGGGCTGCAATGGAAATATGGGTAGGGTAGGGCAGGCCAGGTAACAAAAGGACAGAGGAGAGCTTTGGTGTGACTTTGTCAGAAATATGGAACCAACAAAGGTATTTCATGAGAAAACACTATCATTAAAGTGATGTCTGGTTATCTTAGTCCAGGAAAATTATACGTAGGATGCAGATTAGAAAATGCAGTCAGGATAATGTTATATCTGGACAAGGTGACTGTAGTTGCAACGAAGAGGAGGGATGGTTGCTAGCGTATTGGGAAGGGCTTGGATAGCACTTAGTTACATTTTGGATAAAGAAGAAGAGAACTGAGGAGTCAAAAATCCCGTTGCAGTGCAGAGTCCAGCATGGGTGATAGAAGAATGATGATGCCGCTGAAAAAGACAAAGAGGCAGACCAGATGATGGTTTTGAGAATGCCAGCGGTGATGTGAGATGTTTAGGTGGGAACCTCCAGTAGAGCACAGGAGAAATGAGATCAGAGCTCAAGAAAGAGGAAAAAATTGGGGATGTGGATTTCAGGGCCATCAATGTAGTGGTGACAGTTGATGAGGATAATCTCTTGGTGGCCGGGGGTGGGAGGGTGGTTGGTATGGGATGATGAGAAATACAGCAGAAAACCAAGGACTAAAGACTAAAGATTATAGGACAATCAGTGAGGACCAAGGAGAGAACCAGCAAAGGAAGGGAAAAACGAGAGGCAGGCAGCCTGAGATAAAGTGCCAAAGGAATTTGGGGTCCAGGGAGTCACGGGAGAAGAATGCAAGGAGAGGTGGCCATCAGTATCAAGAACAAGAGAGAAGCCAAAGCAATGAGATACAGTGACCAGGAAACAGGGAAAGTACTGATCACCCCAGAAGCAGAATTGGCAGAATAGTCAGGATGGAAACAAAATGACAGAAGGCACAAAACAAAGTCAGAAAGGAAAGGAAGGGAGTAGGTGGTGGTGTGTTGAGAGAGCCAGCACGCTGGAGAGACTGAAAGGGAAACAGTGTGACAACTGTAAAGCTGTTGAGAGTTTTTGAAGCCAGAGGGAAAGGAGTTTTACAAGAAGAGAGAGAACATTGAAGGCCCTTAGGCAGTGGACCCTCAGGCACTGGGAAGGGATGAGATTTAGGGCTCTGCTAATAATTTTGAATAGTTACACTTCTCAGGCCCCATTTTGTTTGACTTTAATATGTCATACATATCAAATGGTTACTGTTTCCGCAGCTCTTGCCCAATACTGCTATTATTGCGCAAAAGCCCTGGCAGTTTTCTCCACGATGTGATGTAGCCAAGTTCATTTGCAACAGAAAGTGTCTTAGAAAGTTAAGAAAAATTCAAACGTGGCTAGTATGTTTCTAAGCCTTTCAGAAGTATGCAGTGGTGGAACTTGAAATTAGCTTAGTTCAGTAACTTACAGTGGCAAAATCCAAGACTTCTCCAAACTGTACTTTAAGGTCCTGTCTTCTAAATTAAAAATAAAATTTAAATGATGCCTTATTTATATTTCAGGTGTAGATCCAGATTTGCTGGTTTTTGAACAATCACTGCCCACATATCTAAATACCCGTTCTTCATCTAACATACGGGAGAGACTAAGGATTCTAAAAGCTATGTATTTAGATAAACAACAAACGACCATGATAAACCAAATGCTACCATCAGTAGAGTCTCCATCATCAATCACATATCAAGATTTGTTTGCAACCACAAATAATACTAGGTATTCCAAGGAATTAACCACAGGCTCTTGGGCAAGATTCATTTCTCTGAATGACTCCATTACCACAAACGTAAATATGGTGTCAGCCAGTACTGAGTTCATCAACAATTCAGATAACAAGACTATTTCTCCTTTCTTTGTGCCTATAGACACAAAACTTTCTCATATGCCTATTCCATCCCAACTTAACAGTAGCAAACAATTACTGAACAAAACCAAAGGGTACAACAGCAGAAACCGTACATCTGAGAATGAAGACACACCTGATGGGGCACCTGTGACTTCCAAGACGTGGTTGGTTCCTGTGGCCCTCTGCACCTCTGTCATCTCTCTCTGCTGTTGTGTAGTCATCCTGGCATCTGGATGCTGTCGAAAGCACCAGGGCCAGTATAAACTAGGACAGAGAAAGTCAGGATCCAAGCAAATTAAAAAATGTACCATTCTGAAGGAGCGCTCTTAATGGTAAAAGATGTGAGCATTGTAAGCTTTTAAGAGAATCATTTTCAGTTTTCTGTAAGACGAGGGCAGTTTGATTAAAAACAAATAAATAAAAAGCACAGATACCCATTCTTACCAATCTCTAAAGAATGCCAATGTTTGATAAACATAATTGCTTTTTTGATTATTTCCATTTTTGAATAGTGTACCTTTTGCTGAAGTTCCAAAATTCTGATCTCTGCAGTTATTCAGAACCACGTAAGAGATAGCTTTAAGTGCTGTACATGTATTAGCTTGTTGATTCCTTGAACTCTGTGAGATAAGTATGCTACTGTTAACTATTATACTGTTCTTATCACATTTTACAGATGAGGAAACTGAGGAAAGAGAGGCTAAGTATCTTGCCGAAAGTCACACAGCTAGTATGTAGCAAAGCCTGACTTAATAGGCAACATGGTTCAAAAGTCCATGCTCAAAATCACTGTTGGACTACAAGCCTCCATTTTCTCAATGAGTATGGAAAAAAGATACAGGGAGGAAAACACCATAACATCATATTTGGTTCCTGTCAAGGTCATATTATTGTCACATATTTTAATGAAATCTTTTAGTGGCTTGAGCAAAAAAGCACTATAAACGATTACAGTTACTAACCCATGAGCAAAAGCTTCCTGATTTTTATATAATATTTTATGTTCAATTGATTAATCTTTCTCAAGCTTAACCCATCATCTTCTTTTTCTAAAACTGACATGACTCTCAATAATTATGGCACTAAGATCTTTGAGTTTTCTGTTGACTTCTGTTGAATAAATCTTGGGAGTTTTAGTTTATGTCCCTCAGTTGTATAAATTGTTTTCCCAGGTGCAAATATTAGCTCTAGGTATTTCAAGCTCTGTCCACTTACACCAGATTCACCCCCTAAATCTTATACTCTGACTCTTAAGTGTAGAAAACTGTAATTCAAGTCTCTAATGATCTTAAACTTTAGGTCCTTAATCTCATCTCTGAAAATATTTTTTAATGTGAGAACAGACATTAAAAGACAGCCATTAAGCATAATGAATAAAGAGGAAATCCTATTATAAGATTAATAAAATAGTACTCTTCCCTCAGAATATTAACCACAAATAAAAGTCTGAATTTTTAAAATGTAATCGATTTATATTCATTTGCTATTCATAATAAGTATCATAAATGTTATCAATTTCTTCTTAATACATTAGGGAAAAAAACTCAGGCAATTTAGGGGGAGATATCAAGATTTAAATTACCTTAAAATATTTAAGTTATTCAGGAAGCTGTCTTTAAAAATTATTTGTATATACATTCTTTTAAAAGGTTATTTAATTTTCTTTCAAATATATACAAACTGTTTGAAGGTTTTCCAACTAGGGCTGCCAAAAAAAAAGTTTTTTCTTCCTTGGGATTTCTCAGAATTTTATTTGTTCCCTAAAATTGCTAATTGTTTTATAGAAATTACCATAATTTGGGAAAAACATATTTACCTTTGTAAGAAAACAAACACACTCCTTCTCTTCTTCAGCCCCTACCTTTGACCATCAGATAAACTGAGTAAACTTAGACTATAGAGGCGACCTGAACAGTCAGCCAAGACAAAAACAACTGGGCCTACAAACCATGTCCTTATTGGAAGCCAAAGGGACCAAAGAGAACTTCTGAATAGAATTTAAAACTTTAAGAAACAAAGATCACAGGGCCTAGTCAACAACTAAGGCTAAGGTTGTTACCACCATTTATGAAATAACCATGATATCGAAATTTTTCCAGCACTGAAACTAGCCAGACCTTTGGGGAAAAAAATCTGTAATAGTCCAGTATTATGACATATTTACCAATTTTGGAAAGAAAATATGCAAAGAAAAAAACTAAAGCTCCCTACAATTAAGAAAACAGGTTTGTTCTATTTCTTAGTTGCCTATGTGTTTAAGCACCTTCTGAGCTATGAAATTTAACAGTTTGAAGTCATAAGTGATTGCATATCATCAGTACAGCAAAAAGTGTCCCCTAGAATCCTCATTGTAAGGATGAATATGATGTTCATTGTATACATTAGATCAATTAGAGCTTAAGGACAAGAGTCTAAATAATGACAAAAAATGCTGTTTAATTATTGCTAACATTACAATGACAGCAACGGCTACCCTTTTGAGGCAGTTTTGTATTAATCTTACAGCTCTAAGATTTTGCCATTAGGTGTCAATGCCACAGCCTTAGAGTCTTCAGGTCTTTGCTCGGAGTTAGCCAAACTGCAAAGGTCAAAAGGGCACAGTCGGGCTTCCCTGGTGGCGCAGTGGTTGAGAATCTGCCTGCTAATGCAGGGGACACGGGTTCGAGCCCTGGTCTGGGAAGATCCCACATGCCGCGGAGCAGCTAGGCCCGTGAGCCACAATTACTGAGCCTGCGCGTCTGGAGCCTGTGCTCCGCAACAAGAGAGGCCGCGACAGTGAGAGGCCCGCGCACCGCGACGAAGAGTGGCCCCCACTTGCCACAACTAGAGAAAGCCCTCGCACAGAAACGAAGACCCAACACAGCCAAAACTTTAAAAAAAAAAAATCTTTGCCAAATAAAACATAACTCAATTAAAAAAAAAAAAAAAGGTACAGTCTTCTACAAGACCACCCTTACTTGTGACACCAACTATAAGTTCGGGGGATGGAGAGTCCCCAAACCACTCTCAGGTTCGATAATTCACTAGAGAAATTCACAGAACCCAATGAAAGCTATTATACTCACAGTTACGGTTTATTGCAGGGAAAGGATACAGATTAAAATCAGCCAAGGGAAGAAGCACCTAGGATGAAGTTCAGGAGTGTTCCGAACTCACAGGTTTTGGTGTCCTCTCCCTGTGGAAGCAGGATGCATCACTCTCCCAGTAAAAGTGTGTGACAGTATGTCCAGAGTATCGCCAACCAGGGAAACTTACCGGAGCCTCAGTGTTCTAAATTTTTATTGAGGCTCCGTCACATAGGTATGACTGACTGATCAATTACCTGGGCAGTTGATTTCAGCTGCTGGGTGGACTGATTTACCAAGAGACTCAAAGCCCCCCAACCCTAAACGCATGGTTGGTTTTCCTGGCATGCCTAGGACTATCATCAGGTGTAGCGAGCCCCACCTAAAATCCATTGTGACTGACTCCTGCCCTAACCAAAGACACTTCTTTGAGGTATGACAGATTACCTCCCAGAAGCTGACGGGAGAGGCCAGATTCTCTGTGAGCAAGGTCAGATTCTTTTACTACGAATCATTACTCCATCTGCTTCCATCTTCACTGTATTATTACTACAGGATTGAGGACCCTAATCTACCACCTCTTTACATGTTCCCAAATGACAACCTCTCCTTAGCTTCTACTGTTTTCAAATGTGTCCTTCTTCAATCCTGTTTCCACATCTGAGTTTTCCTCAACTCTCTCTAAGAAATGTAACACTTCAATACACCTATGTATGCTTTAAACCTGATCTAGAAATTCAGTTGTATCTACTTTGTTTTTTATTTGCTATTTCCATCCAGTGGAATGGATGGAACTCAAGGCCCTATTGTTGTCCTTTATAACCTACGGACTCTTGGCCTTGCTAATACTAAATCATATCTTCAATTTATATATATCTTTTGAGCAATTGTTCTGAAATTCCTTTCGGCATTTTATGTTCTCAAATTCTGTCAAGCAAAATAAGTTTTAGGCAAATAACAGCCTCCATAATTCCTTTATTTCAATTTTAAATTAATCACTTGTCGACAACTTTAAGTGGTAAGAAATGACTTACAGATACACTTAAAAGTACTGAATTGACAGCTAAATTGAATGAAATGTTTCTTAGGGCAGTTATTTTGTCATTTACTCCAATTAAATTCAGGGTCTTTATACCTCATCTCTTTCCTGAGATGTGGCAGTTCTAGCAGGGGCATCCAGAGAGATGAATACCAGCTAATCTCCATTTCCACTTTTCTGCAAGCTTGGGGTTGGAGAAATGAGCCAAAGAAAATGGAAAGCAGGATGCTAAACAGAACTGAATCAACATAAAGTGACCCCAAAATAGAGGAATGGAACAAACTTTTAGGTTAGAAAATACTGCCAAGGACCTGTTTCTAATCAGAATCAGCATGTGCAAAAAACTCACTAGGCAGACAGCAGTTATGTAGACAAAACACTGAACTTCAGTCAGGGGACTGGGTTCTGGGCCTAGCTTCCCAAATAACCAAAATCATGATGCAAAAGCAACCCGTAAGTACTAATTTGTAGGGAAAGAAATGGAGCAGGTGACAAAACAACAACATTGTATATATATGAACACTAAAGTTGTTATGGTAGAAATAAAATCCAAACACTTTAGAACCAGAAGAAATCACAGAGAGCGAATTAGTCTGATTGCCCCAGTGCATAAGTAAGAAAACTTTTGAATAATCACTGCCTTTGTACATTAGGATGAAAGGAATAATTTTAACTCTGATGTAATAAAACAATGGTTTTTTAACATCTTCAACTGTATATCAAATTAGATAATGATTACATATATATCATAAAATTAATAAATCAAGGCAATTTTTCTATATAATTCACATCAAATTTAACAGTCTCTTCACTGATTCTTTGTACTGAGAAAGGGTATTTTCATTGTCCCCCTCATTCTTAAGACTAACAACAGATTTTCTGTACTCTTCAACTTCTTTAGTACCAAGGAGCTCTTCTTTACTTAATTCCAGATTTTTCTCAGCAGCTTTAATTTGGAGAAGGGTTTCCAGGATGTTTTTTTCTGAGGAGCTGTCTTTCCATACATACTCTTCCATGTCTGCTTCAGTCTTCTTTTTCTCCCATTCTTCAGTTTTCTGAAAGGAAAAAACAAGTTGTGAATTGTGAAAATTATGACTCGAAGTCTGGTCCACACTCGGTGCGTGCGCCTTGACTGCCCTCCCGGATCTAGCACTGCTGTCCGCCGGCACCAGCAGCTTCGGGCTGCACGCTCCGTCACAGGAGCACCTCGTTACCACTCACTAATTCTACCCACAAAATTTACACTGTATCTGCCCTGCGAATTGCACTTACACAGCAATACTGCTTCCCGAAAGATGCAGAAAACTCACTCCCTGCAACTTTCCACTCCCGAAACTCTAACACATCAAACATTTCAAATTTCTGAGGTTCCAAATATGAGAGTTGAAAGGAGACTGTATTTATCTCTGTAACATGCCTCTGGGAATGACAGGGAAGACCAATCATTACAATAAATTTAAAATATAAAGTTCGTGTGATTTTTAGTCATAATGACTTGATATATTCTGGAATTTTGTCTTATTATCTTTATTTTCTGTTCCTATAATGGAAACAATGTTCATTACTACTTACTTTTTCTTACAAAAATTATTTCCATGTTATTTTAGGGAACACTGGTAGGTTTTAGATTAATACAATTCAGATTCATGATTTAAATGAAGATGTAACACTGTGAAGAAAATCAAGCAACGCAGCTGACGTGTAACATGCCCCGGTTCAGAGAAGTGCTGAAGAGCAGACACACTCTTTCCAAATTAACACATAACAATATTCTGAGCCACAGGCTATTATGGAATGATCCACTAGTCTTACAACTTTTGAAGGTGGTAAACCCTTCCAAATTATAAAGTTTTTAAAGTATTAAAAGTGAGGCAGATTTGTAAGGCTGTCAGAAATAATATTTTAACTCTGAAAACTCCTCTTGAAACAGACCACAGCTTGAGCAGACAGAGCTCCAAGGCTCCTCAGAGCCAACTGAGCACCAAGAAGGAGGCGAACAGTTTCCAGCCATGACACCCTCCCATCCCCACTCCCGCTCCAAAAGCTCACGAAAAGAGAAAAGCACTAGAAATCTGCCCCTCAAAGGATAAAGAGGAGCCCCACCAAAGGCAAACAAGCCACTGGGGATGCCACCGACTCAGCAAACCCCGTTCGGATCACTACAGCCCAGGAAAGAAGCTCCTCCACCACAGAGACCCACAAGAAGAAACCCTCCTTTAATCCTTTAAACTGTGTACTCTTTCCTCTAAGAGAAACAAGCAGATGTAGGGTGTTTCCTCAGATCCCAGACCCCTGAGCCCAAGTGGGTCTCTGTACTCACAGCTCCCCTACGTCTGCCCCGCCTCCCTATGCCGAATTTATGGCGGAGGACAATGTTCCAACCTACGTTCTAGAAACATCTTATCTGGTTGAGACTCTGCTCTGCACACTCTTTTTAGCTGGTAGGGAGGCTTTAGCTTGGCAGACGGGCAGGGATAATATGAAATAACTTCCTGTTGTGCCCCGCCCCCAGAGCCCTGGTGCAAATAACTCCTAACAGCCAAACTCTGAATTTGTACATTTTAAAAAAATAACTGACAAAATTACCCCACCATACCCAATTTTTACTGTAATATATGAGGAAGGAATAAATGTCAGCCCCTTAAAAAAAAAAATGTCCGAAATTAAATATATCACCGGCCTATCCACTCTTGCCAATGCTTTAAATGTTCAAGACAATGTCATAGTTTCTTCATAATTCTAACTTACAAGTGAAATAAACTTAATTTAAGAGGTCAACAAACACATTTTATAAAGCATTAAGTTAAACCAGTCACTCCATCTCATTCTGAACTGTTAGAAGACAAGAATCAAGAGACTTAACTGTTCAAAAAATTATGTTTCACCTAGGTGTTTCTGGATTTTAACTGACTAGAAATAGATGCTTAATCAGAGGAGATAACCAAAGTAAATCCACTAACAACTTGCAGCATTTTTTATCTTCCCCTTATACGCGGCACGTACAACTCCGCACTGCTTTGCCCAGGCGCGTTCACAGGCACGCCATGACGCTGACTCGCCGAGCGCGCAGGCGCCACGCGAGCCGGCTGCGGCACGGGCAGCCACAAGCCTCCGCCTCCCTTATTTATCTCAGTAGAGAACTTTTCTGTGTGCGCAGTGACGTGAAAAAGGTTAGGAAATCCTAAACTACAGCATAGTGTACGTTTATGCTTACTGCTGTTCTAAATAGTCCTTGGTAAGGGAAAGTCACTCATATTCTGTGAAGGGCATGGCTTCCTACTAATCCTGTACAGATACAATGCAGTGCTGGGCTTCAGCTACAAGCTAAACAAAACTCTAGTTTTCCACATATTCTAGCTTTAGGATCCAAACTCTGCACAACTAAATATAAATTCCAAGATAATAATAGTAACAATCCCCCAAACTGAATACTTACTATATACCAGGTACTTTAATACTTACATGTATGTATTAATTAATATAATTCATATTAAGACACACTGGGTTAGATCTTGACATCTCTACAGACAAGAAAACTAAGTATTACAGAAGTTAAATAGAGGGGCACAGTCACCTGGGAATGTTTCAGATTTCAGAATTTTTGTATTTTAGCTTGTAAAGTTAATGCAGCACGCACACAGTAGATTTTGTAACATCTCCAGAGGAGGTCTACGGCAGCACCCCCTAATCAAACACATTACTACTTTTCTAGCGACATGTATGAATATTCGCACTAAATGGGATTAACGAAGGCTATAAATAGCTTCTCATCCATTCAGAGTTCATCTTGCCACCAAATAAGTTATGAAAAGACTAGCAGTTTCCAAAGCTTTTTTCGTTTCAGGATTACAGGTAGAGGGCTTTGTATCTGTGATTCCCTCAAGGTCACACAGGGAGGGTATGGCACAGTGTTTACCACGGGCTTTGGCGTTTTATAGACCTGAGTTTAAATCCTACCTTCATCACTTACTACTGTGACAGGCTTGCATCTCTATAAGAACTGACTCCCCAGAACTGCCCTGAGGATTAAAAGAAGTAAGGAATAGCTACATACTTAGAGTACCTGGCTCACAGTAAACACTAAATAACCATCTACTACTAATATCACAGCTTATTAAGAAGAAGAATAAAGAAGAGTAGGATTCGAACCCTTGCTGGCACACCTCCAAAATCTATGTTCCCACGGCAAGGGCACCACTACCACCATCAAGCAGTGAAGCGAAACTTTAAAGGTAAATATAAACACAAGAAGTGTCCAAATGTTTTGCCATCATTATTCCCACTCACAAAATCTTATGACTGATATTTATCAAATGTAGATTAAAAAAATACAGAAACAAAAGGTCTTTATTTATCACTGATAGAAAGGTAGTATTTTTCATGATGCTTATATTACTTCTTGTCTTCTTGATAAATGTTATCACTGATTAGATTTAATTTTCTCAATTAATAGCCTGTTCTTAAAAATAACTGAATTATCTCCAGTTTTCCAGCAGTCTCCTTTGGGTGAAGGCTTTTTATGTCTAACCAAATGTAGAAAACACAAAAACACACACAGAGAGAATTCACCTCTTATAAAGACCTGTCTCAAGAAAAAGAAAGCTAATTTTCTGAAGTCCTATGTTACATGTATCAATAAAAAAGATCTTCAGAATTTCTGTTCTTCAAGCAGGAAAAATAAAGAGTAATTGTTATCACTATATTTACCTTTTGAGGGAAATCTTTTCTAGTCATTAATACATAAGTTTTCACAGATGGCTGCCATCCAAATGGGGCTTATCAGTGAAGAAAGAACAGAGCTAAATGGAAGAGCTGTTGGTTTAAATGATATATTAAGAAGCAATCCCAATGGACCTCTCATAGGGACCCCTTGAATTCTGGCTCCTGGTTCGGCTTGGCTCATGGGAGGCACCAGCAAGAGACCTAGAGAATGATGGAGAGTGAGGTCAGGGTTGTCCTTCCCAACTCCCTCCCTGATGGAGGGCATGTCCCACAGTCCCTGCTGGGTGGCCCATCCACACAGCTCTCTCTCCGGTTCTGCAGCGCCTCCCTCCCCTGCCTTCGGATACGCACCCCACTCTCCCCACCCCAGAGAACTGCACCCTCACTTGGTTCTGTTACTGGACCTTTGTAAAATGCCCCCTTAATAAAATATCCTGAAAATGAAGAAAAACAAAAAAGCAATTCCAAAATCATCTTCTAGTAATGATAAAAGGGTAATAACATTTTACATAATGCTTGTCACTTCAGCATATTTTTCATATAAGAGGTATAAATATAAAATCCTTGAGGGAAAAAAACCTCCCAATTTCTTTCTTTTTATTTTACATTATGATTTCCACTTTCAAATAGGATGTAACAGGTCACAGGATGCCTCTGCTTTGGCTACAACTGGAGAAAAGCCAGGTAATCAGTACACCAGAGAGTTTTATTTATATAGATAGATGATAGATAGATAGATAGATAGATAGATAGATAGATTGTTGTGTTGGGTCTTCGTTGCTGCGCACGGGCTTTCTTTAGTTGTGGCAAGTGGGGGCTACTCTTCGTTGCAGTGCGCAGGCTTCTCATTGCGGTGGCTTCTCTTGTTGTGGAGCATGGACTCTAGGTACCCAGGCTTCAGTAGTTGTGGCACGCAGGCTCAGTAGTTGTGACACACGGGCTTAGCTGCTCCACAGCATGTGGGAGCTTCCCGGACCAGGGCTCGAACCCGTGTCCCTTGCATTGGCAGGTAGATTCTTAACCACTGTACCACCAGGGAAGTCCCACCAGAGAGTTTTAGAATCAATTAGGACTAGATGAATGTGAATTCCAGGCTGCAAGCATATGGGGAGCATCCTTCTGAAAATCCCTAGCCATTTTCTTCCCTGAGGCCATTTTCCAATTCTGTATCAGACTGGCCCTTGGCCCACGCAGAAGGACTCTACTCGGGAAAAGAGAAATGAGCAAGGTTTGAGCTGTTACCCAGGGCTTGTATGACAGATTGGAATTGAAGAGCCCCAAACATTACTGGTTTTAGTTCTGGGGCTACTTATGGGAAGCTGAGGAGGCTGAATCAAGCTTCTGAAGAGCAAATCTCCTATAATCTCATAGTGTTTAGGAGACAAAGTCCTACTAGAGGGAGGAAGTCCTGTTTCACACAACCAATCTCCCTCTCAAGACATCTTCCAGATTCTGCTGCAAGGGCTAGAAGTTAAGCTCAAAACTTCTGAAAAGCACAAGTGACTCTTAAGCAGACTTTTGAGATGTGGAAGCGGACTCACCAAGTTCCCAATCAAAATGCCTGAGAAGACACAAAGGTGAACTAAATGTTAAAAAACTGTAACCCAGCCCTGCTCCAGCTCAATTCTGATTGGATTTAAAAGATAAGCCCCTGATCCTCTGTGCGCAAGAGAAAAAAGAGGAAATTCTTTCTGATGGATGACATCAATTGGAGCTTCTATGGGTCTTTTACATACAATGTCTGGCATGCAATAAACAATTACCAGACACTTGAGACATTTGAAGAAAAGAAAATCAATCAATACTTGTGATATTTGCTGTGTGCCCTTCTAAATTCGTTTTTTTTTTAAGCACAGCTATGATTACATTTCATTTATAATTTCGTACCCTGACTTGTAATTCACTGCCAAATTTTTATAGCTTCTGAAATTATACCCAGGATTGAAGTGGGCAGTTGTTTAAGAGTTTCTTTTTTTGAAGTGTAGTTGACATGTAAAATTTTAAAGCATAAACAATAACATTCAAATTACTGGGGGGGCAATTAAAAATACCAATGTAAGCTCAAATTGATCACCATTCAGGCAGTTTGATTAGTTTGTAGACTTCAATTTTAATAACTTAATTATTAAACATTTACAATTTCACTATTTAACTTATATATGTATACAATAAATATACATATATACAGTCTCCTTTCTTCCCTGCCTACCATGAGAGAACCTGCTCTGACTACAGCCCTAGAGGAAGGAACCTTCCATTCCACATGATCCTGTTCTCTTTTCTACGCAGCTGGCTCAATTATTTACTCACTCATTCGTTCACTCAGTACATATTTATTACACAACTACTGTCCCAGGCACTGTCTTGCCCTGGAACTGCCAATCCAGTAGGAAACCTAGAGTTGAGGAGGAACCGGGCAGATGAAGACTGTGATCTCAGTAGAGGAAAGAGCATCCATAAAGGCTGGAGGCAGGAACGAGCTTAGGACATTCAGGCCTGAATGAAGGCCAAGGTGAGGAAAGTGGCACGGGATGAGTAAGCACCTTATGTATATTAATTCATTTAACTTTCATAACAACCCTATGAGGCAGTACTATCACTATCTGTTTTACAAATCAGGAAATTGAAGCCCAGAGCAATTAAATAATCTGCCCCAAATCATACTGCTTCTTAGTGGTAGAACATGTTCCAAGGAACATAGAAACACAGAAAAAAGAACAAAAGAATAACTTAATTTGACCCTATCTCTTTTTTCTCCTTGTAAAGCATGAATTCAATACAAAGAAAAGCACAATAGCTACTTCATGAAATGGTCAGTGAACTCCAATCTAATAGAAAGCAAAGAAGTATCTGTTCCACTAAATACACAAATGTGTCACCTTCTACCATCTTATTTATAACTCCCTTTGCCTAGACCATGAATCACAGTAATATTCCACTTCTCATGATTACAAGTAAGGCATTGTGCTAGATGAGGAAAAAGTTTTACCAATTAAAAAAATTCAAGTTACTTGAAAATCATAAAAAATAGGAAGACGTAAATATCCACAATGGATTAAAAAGCTACTGCCAATACTTTTAGTTATCAAAGCTAAATTTTTAACTGAGTATGTCAAGGAATTCAACTCAAATCAGATCAGTTTTTTAAAAATTTACTGAATGCTGATATGCCAGACATTGTACTAGATGCTGGGAATATAAAGATGAATGAAATACACAGTCCTGTCCTCAGTGACCTCATAGTCTAATGGAGCTGGGCAGACATGTATACAGGCAATTACCATAAAAGCAATAAAAGGAATGCTAACTGACAGAGTGAGAAGGGAAAAAGGATGGGAAGAAACATCTGAGACAGGTTACATCTGAGGTGTATTAAAGGATTCCTATGAATTTGCAAGTCTGATCAATTTGAAAAGGGATTATAAGCAAAGAAAACAGCATATGCAAAGTTATGAAAGAACACATTATGTTCATTATGGTACAGGATACATAACCTACAATTCCTGAGTAGCTGATAATGAGGTGGTAAATTTCTGTGAATAGACATACTAAGTAGTTTAGATTTTATGCTAGGTAATGGGGAACCACTGAAGGATTTTATAAAGGGATATGATACAGCAGACTTGCTTTTTAGAATAATTACTTTAACAGCAATCTGGAAGATGGATGAGACAGGAAAATCAAGGCTATTATATAGTTATTCAGGTAAAAAATGATAAAGACCCATATCAGGATAGTAGCACTAGGGATAAAGAGGAGAAAATAGTTTTAACAGGTATTTAAAAGCTAAAACTGAAAAGACCTGGTGACTTATTAGATATCAGGGGAGAGGGGGAGGGAAGAAAACAGTATAACTTTCAAGGTTCATGACTTCAGCCACTGGGTGGAAATTTTTCTTAATGGCCTTTAAGTATATGATAGGCTCCTGAGCATCAGATATAAAATGAAGTCTTACCGGAAGGCAAATATATATGAGAAGTGTTACTTTACTGTATCATCAACCCGCTCAAGAACAGCTGCCTACTGCCTACCACGTCAAGTCAAAAAAAATCTGTTAGTGTATAGGAATGCAAGAGATTTCTGTGCGTTAATTTTGTACCCTGCTACTTTACCAAATTCATTGATTAGCTCTAGTAGTTTTCTGGTGGCATTCCTATACACTAACAATGAAAAATCAGAAGGAGAAATCAAGGAAACACTCCCATTTACCACTGCAACAAAAAGAATAAAATACCTAGGAATAAACCTACCTAAGGAGGCAAAAGACCTGTATGCAGAAAACTGTAAGACACTGATAAAAGAAATCAAAGATGATACAAACAGATGGAAAGATATACCGTGTTCTTGGAATAGAAGAATCAACATTGTGAAAATGACTATACTATCCAAAGCAATCTACAGATTCAATGCAATCCCCATCAAACTACCAATGGCATTTTTCACAGAACTAGAACAAAAAATTTTACAGGTTGTATGGAGACACCAAAGACCCCGAATAGCCAAAACAATCTTGAGAAAGAAAAAAGGAGCTGGAGGAATCAGGCTCCCTGACTTCAGACTATACTACAAAGCTACAGTAATCAAGACAGTATTGTACTGGCACAAAAACAGAAATATAGATCAATGGAACAGGATAGAGAGCCCAGAGGTAAACCCAAACACATATGGTCACCTCATCTTTTACAAAGGAGGCAAGAATATACAATGGAGAAAAGACAGCCTCTTCAATAAGTGGAGCTTGGAAAACTGGACAGCTACGTGTAAAATAATGAAATTAGCACACTCCCTAAAACCATACACAAAAATAAACTCAAAATGGATTAAAGACCTAAATGTAAGGCCAGACACTACAAAACTCTTAGAGGAAACAGACAGAACACTCTTTGACATAAATCACAGCAAGATCCTTTTTGATCCACCTCCTAGAGCAACGGAAATAAAATCAAAAATAAACAAATGGGGCCTAATGAAACTTAAAAGCTTTTGCACAGCAAAGGAAACCATAAACAAGACGAAAAGACAACCCTCAGAATGGGAGAAAATATTTGCAAATGAAGCAACTGACAAAGGATTAATCTCCAAAATGTACAAGCAGCTCATGCAGCTCAATATGAAAAAAACAAACAACCCAATCCAAAAATGGGTGGAAGACCTAAATAGACATTTCTCCAAAGAAGACATACAGATTGCCAACAAACACATGAAAAGATGCCCAACATCACTAATCATTAGAGAAATGCAAATCAAAACCACAACGACGTATCACCTCACACTGGTCAGAATGGCCATCATCAAAAAATCTACAAACATGGACTTCCCTGGTGGCGCAGTGGTTAAGAATCTGCCTGCCGAGGCAGGGGACATGGGTTCAAGCCCTGGTCCGGGAAGATCCCACATGCCACAGAGCAACGAAGCCCGTGTGCCACAACTCCAGAGCCTGCGAGCCACAACTGCTGAGCCCACGTGCCACAACTACTGAAGCCCGCATGCCTACATCCTGTGCTCCATGACAAGAGAAGCCACTGCAATGAAGAGTAGCCCCCGCTCGCCGCAACTAGAGAAAGCCTGCACGCAGCAATGAAGACCCAACACAGCCAAAAAAAAAAAAAAAAGAAAAAAATCTACAAACAATAAATGCTGGAGAGGGTGTGGAGAAAAGGGAACCCTTTTGCACTGTTGGTGGGAATGTAAATTGATACAGCCACTATGGAGAACAGTATGGAGGTTCCTTAAAAAACTAAAAATAGAACTACCATGTGACCCAGCAATCCCACTGCTGGGCATATACCCTGAGAAAACCATAATTCAAAAAGATACATGGAGGAGAGATTAACCAAGATGGCGGAGTAGAAGGACGTGCTCTCACTCCCTCTTGCGAGAGCACCAGAATCACAACTGGCTGCTGGACAATCATTGACAGGAAGACCCTGGACTTCACCAAGGAGGATACCCCACGTCCAAGGACAGAGGAGAAGCCACAGTGAGACGGTAGGAGGGGCGCAATCAGAGTAAAATCAAATCCCATAACTGCTGGGTGGGTGACTCACAGACTGGCGAACACTTATACCACAGAAGTCCACCCACTGGAGTGAAGGTTCTGAGCCCCACGTCAGGCTTCCCAACCTGGGGGTCCGGCAGCGGGAGGAGGAATTCCTAGAGAATCAGACTTTGAAGTCTAGTGGGAATTGATTGCAGGACTGTGACAGGACTGGGGGAAACAGAGACCCCACTCTTGGAGGGCACACACAAAGTAATGTGTGCATCGGGACCCAGGGGAAGGAGTAGTGACCCTGGGGGAGACTGAACCAGACGTACCTGCTGGTGTTGGGGGGTCTCCTGCAGAGGCAAGTGGTGGCTCTGTTTCACCGTGGGGATAAGGACACTGGCAGCAGAGGTCCTGGGAAGTTCTCCTTGGCGTGAGCCCTCCCAGAGTCTGCCATTAACCCCACCAAAGAGCACGGGTAGGCTCCAGTGTTGGGTTGCCTCAGGCAAAACAACCAACAGGGAGGGAACCCAGCCCCACCCATCAACAGTCAAGTGGATTAAGGTTTTACTGAGCTCTGACCGCCAGGGCAACAGGGAGGGAACCCAGCCCCACCCATCAACAGTCAAGTGGATTAAGGTTTTACTGAGCTCTGACCGCCACAGCAACAGTCAGCTCTACTCACCACCAGAGCCTCCCATCAAGCCTCTTAGATAGCCTCAACCACCAGAGGGCAGACAACAGAAGCAAGAAAAACTACAATCCTGCAGCCTGTGGACCAAAATCCACAGTTACAGAAAGACACAGAAGATGAAAAGGCAGAGGGCTATGTACCAGATGAAGGAACAAGAAAAAACCCCAGAAAAACAACTAAATGAAGTGGAGATAGGCAACCTTCCAGAAAAAGAATTCAGAATAATGATAGTGAAGATGATCCAGGACCTCGGAATAAGAATGGAGGCAAAGATTGAGAAGATGCAAGAAATGATTAACAAAGACCTAGAAGAATTAAAGAACAAACAAACAGAGATGACCAATACAATAACTGAAATGAAAACTACACTAGAAGGAATCAATAGCAGAATAACTGAGGCAGAAGAACGGATAAGTGACCTGGAAGACAGAATGGTGGAATTCACTGCTGCGGAACAGACTAAAGAAAAAAGAATGAAAAGAAATGAAGACAGCCTAAGAGACCTCTGGGACAACATTAAACGCAACAACATTTGCATTATAGAGGTCCCAGAAGGAGAAGAGAGAGAGAAAGGACCAGAGAAAATATTTGAAGAGATTATAGTCGAAAACTTCCCTAACATGGGAAAGGAAATAGCCACCCAAGTCCAGGAAGCGCAGAGAGTCCCATACAGAATAAACCCAAGGAGAAACACGCCGAGACACATAGTAATCAAAGTGGCAAAAATTAAAGACAAAGAAAAATTACTGAAAGCAGCAAGGGAAAAACGACAAATAACATACAAGGGAACTCCCATAAGGTTAACAGCTGATTTCTCAGCAGAAACTCTGCAAGCCAGAAGGGAGTGGCATGATATACTTAAAGTGATGAAAGAGAAGAACGTACAACCAAGATTACTCTACCCAGCAAGGATCTCACTTAGATTTGATGGAGAAATCAAAAGCTTTACAGACAAGCAAAAGCTAAGAGAATTCAGCACCACCAAACCAGCTCTACAACAAATGCTAAAGGAACTTCTCTAAGTGGGAAACACAAGAGAAGAAAAGGACCTACAAAAACAAACCTAAAACAATTAAGAAAATGGTCATAGGAACATACATATCGATAATTACCTGAAACGTGAATGGATTAAATGCCCCAACCAAAAGACATAGACTGGCTGAATGGATACAAAAACAAGACCCATATATATGCTGTCTACAAGAGACCCACTTCAGACCTAGGGACACATACAGACTGAAAGTGAGGGGATGGAAAAAGATATTCCATGCAAATGGAAATCAAAAGAAAGCTGGAGTAGCTATACTCATATCAGATAAAATAGACTTTAAAATAAAGAATGTTACAAGAGACAAGGAAGGACACTACATAATGATCCAGGGATCAATCCAAAAAGAAGATATAACAATTATAAATATATATGCACCCAACATAGGAGCACCTCAATACATAAGGCAACTGCTAACAGCTCTAAAAGAGGAAATCGACAGAAACACAATAATAGTGGGGGACTTTAACACCTCACTTACACCAATGGACAGATCATCCAAAATGAAAATAAATAAGGAAACAGAAGCTTTAAATGACACAATAGACCAGATAGATTTAATTGATATATATAGGACATTCCATCCAAAAACGGCAGATTACACGTTCTTCTCAAGTGCGCACGGAACATTCTCCAGGATAGATCACATCTTGGGTCACAAATCAAGCCTCAGTAAATTTAAGAAAATTGAAATCATATCAAGCATCTTTTCTGACCACAACGCTATGAGATTAGAAATGAATTACAGGGAAAAAAACGTAAAAAAGACAAACACATGGAGGCTAAACAATACGTTACTAAATAACCAAGAGATCACTGAAGAAATCAAACAGGAAATCAAAAAATACCTAGAGACAAATGACAATGAAAACACGACGACCCAAAACCTATGGGATGCAGCAAAAGAGGTTCTAAGAGGGACGTTTGTAGCTATACAAGCCTACCTCAAGAAACAAGAAAAATCTCAAGTAAACAATCTAACCTTACTCCTAAAGAAACTAGAGAAAGAAGAACAAACAAAACCCAAAGTTAGCAGAAGGAAAGAAATCATAAAGATCAGAGCAGAAATAAATGAAATAGAAACAAAGAAAACAATAGCAAAGATCAATAAAACTAAAAGTTGGTTCTTTGAGAAGATAAACAAAATTGATAAGCCATTAGACAGACTCATCAAGAAAAAGAGGGAGAGGACTCAAATCAATAAAATTAGAAATGAAAAAGGAGAAGTTACAACAGACACCGCAGAAATACAAAACATCCTAAGAGACTACTACAAGCAACTTTATGCCAATAAAATGGACAACCTGGAAGAAATGGACAAATTCTTAGAAAGGTATAACCTTCCAAGACTGAATCAGGAAGAAACAGAAACTATGAACAGACCAATCACAAGTAATGAAATTGAAACTGTGATTAAAAATCTTCCAACAAACAAAAGTCCAGGACCAGATGGCTTCACAGGTGAATTCTATCAAACATTTAGAGAAGAGCTAACACCCATCCTTCTCAAACTCTTCCAAAAAATTGCAGAGGAAGGAACACTCCCAAACTCATTCTATGAGGCCACAATCACCCTGATACCAAAACCAGACAAAGACACTACAAAAAAAGAAAATTACAGACCAATATCACTGATGAATATAGATGCAAAAATCCTCAACAAAATACTAGCAAACAGAATCCAACAACACATTAAAAGGATCATACACCACGATCAAGTGGGATTTATCCCAGGGATGCAAGGATTCTTCAATATACGCAAATCAATCAATGTGATACACCATATTAACAAATTGAAGAATAAAAACCATATGATCATCTCAATAGATGCAGAAAAAGCTTTTGACAAAATTCAACACCCATTTATGATAAAAACTCTCCAGAAAGTGGGCATAGAGGGAACCTACCTCAACATAATAAAGGCCATATACGACAAACCCACAGCAAACATCATTCTCAATGGTGAAAAACTGAAAGCATTTCCTCTAAGATCAGGAATGAGACAAGGATGTCCACTCTCACCACTATTATTCAAAATAGTTCTGGAAGTCCTAGCCACGGCAATCAGAGAAGAAAAAGAAATAAAAGGAATACAAATTGGAAAAGAAGAAGTAAAACTGTCACTGTTTGCGGATGACATGATACTATACATAGAGAATACTAAAACTGCCACCAGAAAACTGCTAGAGCTAATTAATGAATATGGTAAAGTTGCAGGTTACAAAATTAATGCACAGAAATCTCTTGCATTCCTATACACTAATGATGAAAAATCTGAAAGAGAAATTATGGAAACACTCCCATTTACCATTGCAACAAAAAGAATAAAATACCTAGGAATAAACCTACCTAGGGAGACAAAAGACCTGTATGCAGAAAACTATAAGACACTGATGAAAGAAATTAAAGATGATACCAACAGATGGAGAGATATACCATGTTCTTGGATTGGAAGAATCAACATTGTGAAAATGAGTATACTACCCAAAGCAATCTACAGATTCAATGCAATCCCTATCAAATTACCAATGGCATTTTTTACGGAGCTAGAACAAATCATCTTAAAATTTGTATGGAGACACAAAAGACCCCGAATAGCCAAAGCAGTCTTGAGGCAAAAAAATGGAGCTGGAGGAATCAGACTCCCTGACTTCAGACTATACTACAAAGCTACAGTAATCAAGACAATATGGTACTGGCACAAAAACAGAAACACAGATCAATGGAACAAGATAGAAAGCCCAGAGATTAACCCACGCACCTATGGTCAACTAATCTATGACAAAGGAGGCAAAGATATACAATGGAGAAAAGACAGTCTCTTCAATAAGTGGTGCTGGGAAAACTGGACAGCTACATGTAAAAGAATGAAATTAGAATACTCCCTAACACCATACACAAAAATAAACTCAAAATAGATTAGAGACCTTAATGTAAGACTGGACACTATAAAACTCTTAGAGGAAAACATAGGAAGAACACTCTGTGACATAAATCACAGCAAGATCTTTTTTGATCCATCTCCTAGAGTAATGGAAATAAAAACAAAAATAAACAAGTGGGACCTAATGAAACTTCAAAGCTTTTGCACAGCAAAGGAAACCATAAACAAGACGAAAAGACAACCCTCAGAATGGGAGAAAATATTTGCAAACGAATCAACGGACAAAGGATTAATCTCCAAAATATATAAACAGCTCATTCAGCTCAATATCAAAGAAACAAACACCCCAATCCAAAAATGGGCAGAAGACCTAAATAGACATTTCTCCAAAGAAGACATACAGACGGCCACGAAGCACATGAAAAGATGCTCAACATCACTAATTATTAGAGAAATGCAAATCAAAACTACAATGAGGTATCACCTCACTCCTGTTAGAATGGGCATCATCAGAAAATCTACAAACAACAAATGCTGGAGAGGGTGTGGAGAAAAGGGAACCCTCTTGCACTGTTGGTGGGAATGTAAATTGATACAGCCACTATGGAGAACAATATGGAGGTTCCTTAAAAAACTAAAAATAGAATTACCATATGACCCAGCAATCCCACTACTGGGCATATACCCAGAGAAAACCGTAATTCAAAAAGACACATGCACCCGAATGTTCATTGCAGCACTATTTACAATAGCCAGGTCATAGAAGCAACCTAAATACCCATCAACAGACGAATGGATAAAGAAGTTGTGGTACATATATACAATGGAATATTACTCAGCCATAAAAAGGAACGAAATTGAGTCATTTGTTGAGACGTGGATGGATCTAGAGACTGTCATACAGAGTGAAGTAAGTCAGAAAGAGAAAAACAAATATCGTATATTAACACATGTATGTGGAACCTAGAAAAATGGTACAGATGAGCCAGTTTGCAGGGCAGAAGTTGAGACACAGATGTAGAGAATGGACATATGGACACCAAGGGGGGAAAACTGCGGTGAGGTGGGGATGGTGGTGTGCTGAATTGGGCGATTGGGATTGACATGTATACACTGATGTGTATAAAATTGATGCCTAATAAGAACCTGCAGTATAAAACAACAAACAAAACAACTAATACTAAACTTTCATTGGGTTATTTGTATGGAAATATGTTAATATAAATGTTTCAGATATTACATGAAATTTCTAAAAATCTTATATTTGTATTTGTATGGAAATATGTATGGAAATATGTTAATATAAATGTTTCAGACATTACAGGAAACTTCTAAAAATCTTGTATGTTCTGGTATAATGTTGTAAGTAATAATCCTAGTTATTACTTTAAAATGTGTATCTGAGAAGTAACTAATTTTCTTGTCAACTGCATTATTATGAACTTTCATCAAATCTTTAACCATGGTCATTTTTAAGTCTTTTGTCATTTACAGACAGTTCTGGGTGTACTCTGATGATTTTGCAAATATGTTCCTATAAAAGGGTTTCATCTTCAAGAAATTCATGGAAAAGACTCTGACAAGTACAGGTTTCTGGTAACTGACTGTACTGCTGAACTGAATGAATAAGCATTTTCAGAACTCTAATCAAAAACTGATGAACTCATAAAAGTGCTAACAAAAGATCAAGATGAAAAAAAAAAATTAATTACATGGGACTGAGTGAACTGATGAGGATGAGTATAATTTTTGTGACTTTCTGTCTGAATTAAAAAAAAAAAAAATCCCACAAGGACTCAGAGGCAAAGAATATACAAATCAATTTTCACTGCAAAGTAAAGGAGCTGTTACAGTGGAGGATTACTGGACTGAATGTCAATATTATGACATAGTATGAGTGTGTTTCATGTTTGGTAATTGCAATCATTGTTGCTTTTGTTGTGGTCATCCATGTACAATGCTTGGTGTCAGTCTATTTATCTCTTGTAAAAATAAAATACAGTGTGTGTGTGTGGAAAAAAAAAAAAAAAAGATACATGTACCACAATGTTCACTGCAGCACTATTTACATTTGCCAGGACATGGAAGCAATCTAAATGTCCATCAACAGATGAATGGATAAAGAAGATGTGGCACATATATACAATGAAATATTACTCAGCCATAAAAAGGAACGAAATTGAGTTATTTGTAATGAGGTGGATGGACCCAGAGCCTGTAATACAGAGTGAAGTAAGTCAGAAAGAGAAAAACAAATACTGTATGCTAATGCACATGTATGGAATCTAAAAAAATGGTACTGATGAACCTAGTGGCAGGGCAGAGATAAAGACACAGATGTAGAGAATGGACTTGAGGACACAGTGGGGGAAGGGGAAGCTGGGACGAAGTAAGAGAGTAGCATTGACATATATACACTACCAAATGTAAAATGGATGGCTAGTGGGAAGCTGCTGCATAGCACAGGGAGATCAGCTTGATGCTCTGTGATGACCTAGAGGGGTGCGATAGGGAGGATGGGAGGGAGGCTCAAGAGGGAGGAGATATGGGGATATATGTATACTTATAGCTGATTCACTTTGTTGTACAACAGAAACTAACACAACACTGTAAAGCAATTGTACTCCAATAGAGATACTAAAAATAAAAAAGAATAAATTAAAAAAAAAATCTATGCATGTATGATACACAAATCCTTCCTTTTTCTTGCCCTTTTCATTCTAATTCCCATACCACACCCTCAGTGCTGACACTAGGTACATGTACAAAAACTGTCTTAAAAGAGATATACCAACCTTCTAATCAGTTTCTTTATTAACAATACTCAAAGACTAGGGAAATTATTCACAATCAACAGCTCAGCAACAGAGCCTTTAGAATAAAATATGTCTGGGTCTCACCTCTAGAGATTTTGATTCTGCAGGGAATCAAATTTCTAAGCATCTGTAGCTAAGAAAAGCTTCACAGGTGAGTCTGATGTAAGCCTCAGCTGAAAACCGGTTATGGAGACAGATAAATTTTCAGTTAATAGTTAAGACTGAGAACTAGCAGCTAAAGTTCGGGTTTGATTTCATCTCTTTTATTTCCTAATATTTTATCATGGAAGTCAAAGTTGAATAAAACTAAGTAATATGATACCATGGAAAGCATATGAAACTGTGAAGCTGCAGTTCAGGTCTGAGTTCCTTAGGTTCACAGACTCTGTGGCCTTGTGCAAAATGCTTGATCTCTCCTCTAAGTCTTAATTTCTCAGTGAAAATAATGAAGAGGTTGTAACAGGTAAATTTTTTGATTCCTGATCTTTAAAGTTAGCACTAATTTAAAATGGGTGGCCATGCTAAATGCTTCTGTTGTTAAAAAAAAAGACACAGTATTTTAAAGCACTTTAAAAAAATGGAACAACTCCTCCTTCACCCCCACCCCCTTTTTGGTTTCCTTTTTGTATTCATCCAAGGTGATCATTTGAAACAGCACAGAGGTGAAAAAAGAGTCAGAGACAGAGACACAGTTGACTCTCCAAGCAACACCACAGATCCACTTTTAAAACAAAGACCGGATGTTCTATTTGTCTGGAATCAAGTGAAAGGTAACATGCAAACACTCTTTACTGGTACTGGTCTATCATGAATGCTCAGACTCTTCATGGTAGCTCAATTAATATGTTTAACTAGTTGTTTTTCTTTAATGAAGACTGTAATATTAGTTTATGCATAATTAGTTAATATGTAAGTTTATGCATAAGTACCTTTCACCTTAAAGAGATGTATCTTGCTAGGAGTAGCCAATATTATCCTACAGATTCCATTAACATATTAACATTGTCAAATATAAATTAGCATCATGAATTAAACTCATAGAAGCAAATGTCTGTAGAGAACTTCCAAAATGATATAGCATTAGAACACTTTTCCTTTAAATATTTGAAAAAACACATAATCAAATGAAAAACAAACCTGATCTACATATAGCCCAAATCATACATCCATGAAAATTAAGTATCTCAAACTGTTGCAAAGATATTTCTTAAAATTTGGGCATAATTATTGATTATTAATAATTTTATTAATAGATCATTAAAAAGCTATACCAGTAAGCTAATTATTGCTAACATCTAACAAGTATGCTACATTTTATATTACTGGAAAGGGAGTTTATTTGTTACTCTGTCATTTTACTTTTTAAGTTGAAAACCTACTTCAAAAGTCTATTTTTGGATCTCCAAAAGAATAGACAATGTTTCAACAGCTGTTATTAAACACTTAGTTTAATATTATTAAATGTTATTAAACATGTAGTTACCTAGCACTGACCCAGATATTCTGAAGAACAAAATACAGTAAGATCAGATGCATGTTAATGAGAGTCTTACCAGATTAGTTAAAAGGACAAAACATACAGGGAAAACAACCCATGGAACATGGACTAAGGCAATTTTGTAGTCAAGAAAATAAGATAGTATAATTTGCTATCTAGGCAAAGTAGGAATCAAAGAATAAGAGGCTCAAATATATCTGATAAAGGATTAATATCCAAAATATATAAAGAACTCATACAACCCAATAGCAAAAAAAAAAAAAAAAAAAAGAAAGAAAAGAAACAACCTGATTAAAAAATGGGCAGAGGATCTGAATAGACATTTTTCCAAGAAAGACATACAGATGGCCAAAAGGCACCTGAAAAGGTGCTTAACATCACTAATCATCAGGCAAATGCAAATCAAAACCACAATGATACCACCTCACACCTATTAGAATGGCTATTACTAAAAAGACAAGTAACAAGTGTTGGTGAGGATGTGGAAAGAGAACCTTTGTGCACTGTTGGTGGGAATGTAAAGTGGTGCAGCCACTATGGAAAACAGTACGGAGGTTCCTCAAAAAACTAAAAATAGAGTTACTACTATATGATCTAGCAATTCCACTTCTGGGTATTTATCTGAAGGAAATGAAAACTCCAACTCGAAAAGATATCTACACCCCCATGTTCACAGAAGCATTATTTATAATAGCCAAGACATGGAAACAACCTAAGTGTCCATGAATGGATGAATGGATAAAGAGTAAGTGGTGCATATATATGCAATGGAATATCATCCAGCCATAAAAAAAGAAGGAAATTCTGCCATTTGCGACAACAGGGATGAACCCTGAGGGCATTATGCTAAGTGAAATAAGTCAGACAGAGAAAGACAAACACTGCTATGATCTCACTTATGTGTGGAATCTAAAAGAACAAAAAAGAAACAAAAAAACCCTGAACTCACAGAAGCAGAGAACAACTGGTGGCTGCCAGAGGCTGGGGGTGGGAGGTGGGCAAAATGGGTGAAGGTGATCAAAAGGTACAAACTTCCATTTATAAAATAAGTAAGTCACGGGGATATAATGTACAGCCTGGTGACTAGAGTCAAGAATGCTGTATTGTATACCTGAAAGTTGCTAAGAGTAAATCTTAAAAGTTGTCATCACAGGAAAAAAATTTTTATTAACTTTGTGTGGTAATGGATGTTAAGTTGACATATTGTGGTGATCATTTTGTGTTTTATATATACACACACACACACACACACACATACACACAAAATCATTATGTTATATACCTGAATATAAGATACTACATGTCAATAATATCTCAGTTAAAAAAAAGAGGTTCCAGTGGGTATCAAAGCCTTGAAGGATATATAAGAAATAAATAAGTAGAGAAAAATAAAAAATTAAATAGTAAATTATATAACCTTTATAACATTTTTTATAATATTTATTACTAAACCAACTTGCTTCTACTAGTGTTCCTCAATAGAAGAGACAGTGTTTTCTCCTTAGGTATTAATCTCCATATCCAACACCACCAAGCAAATAAGAGGCAACCAGTAAACATTTGCTCATCAATCAATAAACAGTTCATTTTAATGAAAGTACACGTAATATTTGCCATGAGAATGGTTTACTCTTTCATAAACACTGAAAGAGGTGCCTTTTCACACATCTAGTAAAATGCTACTACATCATTTCAATATTGCCCTCTGGATACAAATCTACATTCTGTATGTAAATAAGCTCTACAACCTGTTCACAGCCTGGCTCTGAATTATTTTTCAGTCTCATCTCCTACCTCTGCCCTGTTGGTCGTGTACCCTGGCCACACCAAACTTCTGCCTGCTCTCTAAACCCACCAGGCCTAGAGTCCTTCACCTACTGCACACTCCTACTCATCTTCCAAAACCAGTCACCACTTCCATGATGCTTCAAGGGAGAATTAATCCTTGTATGCGCCTCTCACAGCACTATGTTCCAACCTCCCTTACCTAGTGAAACAGACTATATTATAACCAGCAAATCCCTCTAGGAATAAAGGTACCTAAAACAGAGGCTCATTCATTTTGATAATCCCACCGATACCTATCACTGTACCTTGTAAATAACAAAATCATTGATGAATGCTAAGAAGAGAAAACAATAAATGTCATTCAAGCATTCTCTGATATAACCTGGAAATCTATGTGTATGTGAGCATACACAAAAGATCACTATGAACTCATAAACCACTAGACTAAATGGCAATTATGGCTCTGCAAAAGGAGTCATCATTTTTATCAGAAATACTTGCAATAAGGTCCCCTTTAAAAATAAACTCTGAGTATAAAATTATCCCTTTTATCCATTTTGTTACATGACTTTTCAGAACCACTTTAATACAAACCTAGATATGTTTCTGACTGGCAACAAGACTATCATGTAGTCCAAATAAGAAAGCCAAAAATTCAAATTTTAAAAAGCAACCATTAGTAATTAAATATCAAAATCACCCAAGAACCCTTTGAATCTGATTTCAGATCTCTACATTTTCTAAAGCAAGTGTTTCTTTCCCCCACCACTGTCTGTGTTTTAGTCTATCTTTTGTGCAAGTCACTTTGTAAAATGCTTCATTCAATCATCTCTTAACCAAATCACTTGTGGAAGGTTTAAAGAACAACATGCAACAAAGTTAACATTTATTATCAGTTGTGTCAGAATGTGAGTCAGATACACGTTGTAAAAATTCAAATACAACAGGGCACAGAGCTGACTTGATCTGTATAAAGTCTTTGCCAAGTTAAATGTGAGCTATACACAGAAATTGGAAATAAATGAATTTGAAATTCTAAGATAAATCTTTGTTTTAGTAGTTAACAACATTAATAGCCACCATTTAATGAGCACCCACTATTCACCAGACATTTCACATAAATTCTCCCTGATCTATCCAAAAGCCCTTAGAAGAAATCTGAGCCTGACGTTAAATGGATGGCCAAGGTTACACAGGTAACAAGTAGTGGGATTCAAATCCAAATCTGAATGGTTCCAAAGATTAAAACCT
Organism: Balaenoptera acutorostrata; assembly: GCF_949987535.1. Taxonomy (NCBI): domain Eukaryota; kingdom Metazoa; phylum Chordata; class Mammalia; order Artiodactyla; family Balaenopteridae; genus Balaenoptera; species Balaenoptera acutorostrata. The sequence continues at coordinate 83,664,103 of NC_080074.1, forward strand.
AATTCATTTCTATGCTAACATTGTGTAATACTGAAATATTAAACCAAATTTCTACATATCTCTTTACTTCTTTGAACAGCTGAAGAATAAATCGTTTAATGTATATGTTTCTCATTACCTTCTTAGCACTGCAATAATCATTCTTTGAAGCATTACTAAGACTCTATGCCTGAAGTCTATGCTTTGTGAAGTCTATGCCTTTTGAATATGAAAATTAATAAAGGAAACCTCAATTAAAGTTAGAGTTGGGAATGGCCTGTAGAGGGAGCTCTCATGCATTCTCACACTCCATTATTTGCATGCACTGACCTTCACTTACATGCCCCACTGGAAGAAGCACACCCTGCACTCTCAAACAGAAAGTGCAACTACTTTACAATCCCAAAGGAAGAATTTCTCCTTGCTCAGCAACAGCCCAGGCAATGAGAAACATCTCCGCTCCGGAAATGAAGTCATCACCACCCTAAACTCCTACTTTCCTCCCTTGAACTTTTGTTTAGAACAGCCCCTCCCAACTCCCTCCTTTTCCCTATAAACGCAGGCTCCCTTTTCTTTGTTCTCTGGACTTACCTACAGTGCACCATAAATTGCATGTCCCAAATAGCAATTCTTTGCTGTTCCCGAATAAACCCATTTTATTGTTTTAGAAGTCAACAACTTCTACTTTGATAATTCTATATAGTTAAACTGTTTTGAATAGCACACAACAGTAACTTTCTTATACTTAAGTCTAAACGCATACCTTTTCAGAGAAGTTTCAGTATTATGTTACATAAAACTACCAACTACTTTCTCTCAATGCTACTTACAGATAACCTCCACAGAGCTTAGCTTTTAGGTATTAAATGCTCTGAAACTAGCCTTAAAAATAAAGGAATGAATTAAAAGGGGCTCTTTAAATATTTGATTAAATACCAGGTGGTAACATCAATTTCAAGTATGAATTCCATGCTGGTGAAGGAAAAAAGAGTTTCAATTCAATAAAAATTCTGTTCCACCAGCTCTGCAAAATTTCACAGCTCATCTGCATTCTCTTAAAGCTTCTTCACTGATGGTACTTGTTTAGAAAGGATCAAGAGCCAAGTTTAATATAGGAATTATTTAATTACGTTTAGGACAGTTGTATGTGGCTACTTACTCTGGCATCAAAGTGATTAGCATTAAGATCAAAAGCTTCTTGCATGAATCCAGAATACAAACTTGTTTGGATTTTATGTCAGGGAACCACAGAAAGAATCCAGTAAGTCAACTTTCACTGAATTTATTTATGCCTGTCATTTCCTTTGGGGCAAATTCATTTTACAGGCTGCTGGCAAAATAAGAGACTCAAAACTGGTTGGCTTTTATTGTTTGGTATTAACTCTTTAAGCAGCAGCCATAGAGCTGAAGCTAATTCAGCCATGTTGCTGGTTCAAAAGGGAACTTAATGACCTCAAGCCAAAGGCATTTATAAAATCAGTTGACAGGAAAGAGATTAACTGCTATTATGATGTTGCTCCTAAAGCTAGGAACTAGAAAATCGGGATGAATTATGATAATTAGAATACCTCAAAAGCAGAGAAGAGCTACCAGCTACTTTCTGTTCTTTACTAACCTCGCAACAAAGTTTTATTTTTTAAAAAATTTTCCACTCATCCCCTTGTGCTACAACTGTTTTATTATTAACATCAATGAAATCTGTAAGACCAGCTGTACGTGTTCACAGAATTTCTTAGGGATGAAAGGAGATTCCAAAGATCATCTAATGCAACTAACTAACATCCAAAGAGTACGTTCCTTTTGTCATATCCCCACTAAGTAGCCAATGGATGGAACATCTTCCACCTATTAAAGCAGCCCACTCCATCTTTAGGTGAATCTTGTAGAGACATTTTATTCAGTAAATAAATCTGTCTCACTATTGCTTCTACTTTGTTGTACCCTTAAAAGTCATGAAAAACAAATCTAACTCTTCTTTCATATGAAGTCCTTTGAGCATCTAAAGAGAGTGACTCTTTCTCCAGCTACCCCCATTCCTTCAAATGTTCCCAACATGAAATGCTATTAAATCCCATGTCTATGTTGAGCAAGCTTCAAAAATTTTAATTTGTGTGCATATCTAAAATTATTTTAATTTTTAAAAATATTATATAAAACTGTGAGTTACCAAAACATATTAGTTTTCAACTTTAAATGAGTTGATGCTCATTCACAGCAAAATCTTCCTCATAAATGTGTATACTTATACTAAAACTCAATAAATTCAGTCAGACACAAGACTATTTTTATACTATTTAAATAATTAATTGCCCTTAATTGTCTCTAATGTATACCAGTGAAATGTTCACATGAAAGGCTATTTGTTAACTAAGATTTTAATAAACATTTAAAATAACTTTCTACAAAGTTTGGGAGCTTTGTTCTATAGTTTATTTGAATAACAGGATGAATTATATAGTTCAAGTAATATAGATGATCTCCCTTCCATAACATTGACAACTTTCACCTAAAGTCATACAAACAAACAAAAAAAAGTAAAAAATTCGGAATTTTTTAGCGTAAGTCAGAAACTCTGAATTTTAAAGGCATTTTAGTCATCTGATTTCTGAAGGTCCTCAGATGGACTGAATTATCTATTTCAAGATCCTCACTTTCAATGTCAGTAGGAGTTATCTATAACATTTCACATGTCCTTAGCTTAAATAGTGGTTCATTAAACACTCATCTGAGTGCTGGCTACACAGACTGTTTTGAAAGGTTAACATCATCCAAATTACAATGACAAAGTTATTAAACATTCATACACAATCACTTACCCAAGACTCATGGTATAAAACTGTTAGTAGATACATTGCATAATCATAATTCTGTCTCTTTAAGGGGCACCTTTAAAAGACAGAGAGGGAGGAAGTCAAAATTCTAAAAATTCAGTACATGGAAAAATTTGCAGAGTATACAAATACTAAATACAAAGGATAACTTATATTCAGGAATTCCCTATGTGACTTAGGAAAATTCTGTTCTTGGAATAAAAATGATCTATGTAGTTTATGACTTAAGGATATTGAACACTGATGTTATTTTTACTTTTATTTAGAGGATATCTTTGCTTTCATCACTAACAAAGTTATTTATATCTGATAATAGCTTTACACTATTTTTAATATGAATGTGTCCAATCCAAGTGTCCTTCAGGATCTCAGGGCTAAGAGTCTGCGATGGTGTGAACATACCTGCTGAGTTCATTTAAAGAATACAGAGAGACTGATGCTAATCTAAATGTTCACCCTGATTTCCCCAGAGCTGATTCTTTTAAAAATGAGCTACACTACACAATGCTATATTTTTTTTGCTATTATATTTAAAATGAAACTAATGACCTAATATTAGATTAAATTTCTACATAAATAAGAGCTGGCATTAACTTTTAGGCTAATAAAATAATACAGAAAAGGAAATAATTACTTCTAATTTCTTTAAATATAAAATTATCATATGATAATTGACTTTAACTGGACTCTGTTTATTCTGTACTTCGGTTTAATAGTCCTCTATTCTACAAAGTTGTTACCATAAAATATACGCACACACACACACACACACACACACACACACACACACACAGACACTTACAAACTTAGCAAAAAAAAATGATCAGAAACTTACAGAATTTCTAACAATAACATTTTAAAAGTACTTTAAAAAATTGCACAAACTAAAAAGTGTTATTTTACATTCTCTAAAGCTAAAGCTAGCAAAAAGATATTATTCATAAATTTCAAATTTATTTCTCCTATATGGTAATAATCTAAAATCACAGTTCCCAAGCTTTTCCCACCTCCACACTGTTGCCATCTCTGTATGTATGTCATGCTACTTCTTTATACCACTAAGAAGCAAAACATAAAACTTAATTGATATTGACACCTCCAAATGCTTTGAAATTAGGATAAGGAGGGAGAGAGGATATCTGCCCACTTGTTTTTCTTTATATTTTGACATAATTTAGAAACAACCAAAGAATAATTCTAAAAATAAAATAACCATTTAGCAAAAACATACCAATAGCCTTTCTTTACCTCAAATGACCTAATTTATAAATTCATATACAATAAATTTAATACTGCTTTTACAAACTTCTATACTAGCACTGAAATTCTGCTTATTTACAAAAATGCCTTGATAAATTAATTTCCATATTTAATTTAATAACTTTGATATTGAGATATAAGATTTCTATACTTTGACTTTGCAGAAACCTGTTTAAGTATTACTCACTGGCAAGTCATTCTTTCGTTTCCATCTAACATCTTCCCTGAGTTTTACATACACAAATATATTAAAAATAACACTTTAACTCAGCTAGGCAAGCCTCTCCATGCACATAAAGATCACAGCAACAGGAGGCTAGTGTGAGGATATTAAAAATATGAATGAGACAACTTCTCTGACCTAACAGGTTAATACAAGGACTGCCAGGGGGCTGGGGGACAATAAAGCAACACATGTGACAGATCTGCTGCACTTTTCTTCCTTTACCTATCTGTCTTGATGGTAAGCACATCTGTGCTCTTGCAGTATCGATCTCCTACAAGTTTAATAAGTTTCTTCTTTGCATGATCATCTAAATTCAAACTGGAAAGTTTAACCTTAAAAATAGAAGAAAAAAAAATTTTTTAATTACTTTATATACTTTGCATAATGAGAAAACAGTGGCAAAATTATTTACACTAACATTAAAAAAGAAACCAAAAGAAACTTTTTCAAACTCCTTCCTTTACAGAATTAGTAATTCACAAGTATCATGAAGCCTGATCTTACTCATGGAAAAAAAAAAATAGCGGGAGCAAAGTATTTGGAGTTCTTTGAAAGTTCTGGGCATTAGTACCTTTCCTAAAAGAACCAATGACACGTCTCTTAAATAAATGAAATTACAGTGCTTACGAGTATTACTAACTAGTAGAATTCAACTCAATTAGTGTCAGTAAAGCTGTTTATAAAAATAAATGGATGAAACATAGGGGCTTTCAGAATTTCTACCATGCAATTATGAGACCCATATCACTGCAACAGTTTAGGGGCTTTCATTTTATTTTATTTTATTTTATTTATTTTCTTTATTCTTGGCTGCATTGGGTCTTCGTTGCTGCGTGCGGGCCTTCTCTAGTGGCAGCAAGAGGGAGCTACTCTTCGTTGCAGTGCTTCGCACTGTGGTGGCTTCTCTTGTGGAGCACAGGCTCTAGGCACGTGCGCTTCAGAAGTTGTGGCATGCAGGCTCAGTAGTTGTGGCATGCGGGCTCAGTAGTTGTGGCTCATGGGCTCTAGAGCACAGGCTCAGTAGTTGTGGCGCATGGGCTTAGTTGCTCCACGCATATGGGATCTTCCCCGTCCAGGGATCAAACCTGTGTCCCCTGCATTGGCACGCAGATTCTTAATCACTGTGCCACCAGGAAAGTCCCAGGAGCAATTATTTTAAAAGCTACAGATGTCTCGTGGAAGCCAGAATACAGCATCCATGAAGGGTCAAAACATTTGAAATAATTCAGCTCAACATTTCTCAAAATGTTAATACTAGTCCCACAGGCTGCTAAAAAGAATGATTTCTTTAAAAAGGCTGTTTCTATTGAGTCCATTTAGGAAATGTTAAGTTAAACTGGGTTCTTCACAGCAGGATTTCTTAGAGGAGGCAACATGTTAAAGAGCATGCTGAATTTCAAGATGAGCATTGTTATGTAATAATTCCAAAATTTATTTAACCTCAGATTCCACTTTTCAAGGGACAATTCATGAAATTAGTCTTCCTTAAAACATATTTTGGAAAATGCTGGAATAAATGAACATACTTTTTAATTTGCAGAGAATTATGGCTTGGGCTGAAAGTATTATCTAGAGATGAATAGGCTTGATCCAGGAAAACAGGTTAGAGACTACAATGCAGGTAAATAAGGTAAACAACAGACTAGTTTTCCATGGAGAGCATTAAGAATAAGCAAAAATCAGAACTGTATGAAAAGGCTAAATAAGATTTTGAAATCCCACCTATTTCTTCCCTCTAGCTTCAATAACCCTGCATTTCACTCAAGACAACCATAGCATAAGAGCTTATTTATTTTCCCACTAGACTGCAAACCCTCGAGAGTAAGAACAATAACTGTCTTGTTCCTGGCAATGACCTAGCACCTAAAAAGCATGCAACATATATTGGCTGAATGAATACATAACTTTAAAAAAGGGAGGATATGTTGTTTCTTTTTTAAGCACAGTGAATTTTTTTTATTTGGATAGAAAAAATAGGAAATAAAAAAATAAATATAAATGCACTCCAAGAATATTAGTAAGAACACTGACAAATATCAATCCCACAGAATGGTCATATGTTGTAGGCAATGTGAAATTACCACAGTCCCCTGAAAAGAATTTATGTCAACAACCAGGTTATTAGCTTGATGGATAAAATAAGCAGTTTTATGATGACTCTGACTGTTAACAATATGGAGAATTACCTATAAGAAAATCATAAAACGTACCTACATTATGATTATAATTATGAAAATGTATGTATATCTGCATGCATACAGATACAGTACAGAGAAAGAAATAGATTTTACATTCAGATACTGAGCAGGTAGTGATTTTCCCTTTTAAAACTCCTTCAATAAAATCATGATGTTTAACAATACATTGAAATATTTACCATTTAAAAAATTTGTGTTCTAGTTTTTTATGTAAGAAGCAGTCAAAAACATGTGGCAGCAATGCTGATCATTACTGTGACGACTGTTTTAAAACTCATTGTTCACATTAATATTTTAATGGTCAAAAATTATATAGTCTTATGCCAGAAGCTCATAAATATTGCAGAAACAGCTGTGCAGTGCACTCACGCCACCTGCTAGCACTCAAAGGCACTGCAAAATTGTAGTCTTTAACCTGGACTAGTATTCTTAGGTTGAAGTTGAGCGACATTTATTTGTCCTTAGACTTTTCTTTTTCCAAGTTACTGTATTTTAAAGAGTCAACATTGTACTATTAACATTATCCCCAAAACAATGTTCACATTTCAAATCATAGTTACAGGTTTATCTTCAAATGTCTCATTTAAAAGAACTACATAAATTGAAAAATGTCTAAATGCATAAAATATTTTCTTCATTTACAAGAATATGCAGTTAATTAAAGAACTATGGTATTACACATAAGACAAGAATTGGGCTTGATGTCTAGATTTGCTACCTATCAGATAAGTGACCTTAAACAAATCATGTGATCTTCCTGTCTGTTTCCTCATTTATAAAATAGAAAGGATTCACAGAATTTTTGTCAGGAATAAAAGAGATTAAATAGAAGAAAGCACTTTTTTTTCCATATTTTCTCATCTTTTATTTTTTATTTTATTTTATTTTTAACATCTTTACTGGAGTGTAATTGCTTTACAATGGCATGTTAGTTTCTGCTTTAATAACAAAGTGGATCAGCTATACATATACATATATCCCCATATCTCCTCCCTCTTGCGTCTCCCTCCAACCCTCCCTATCCCACCCCTCTTAAAATCCTATACAAATGTTATTTTTAATTCTGAACTACTTTTATGACTATCAAAAAAATATGATACCAACTTTCCTTCTCTAAATTTAAAAATTTGAGTATCTCTGAATATTATTTTATAATATTTGATTACCTTCACAGTACTGCATAAACTCATGCTGGACTACACATGGTTTATTTAGTCTTACTGTTTTACCTACTTTTACCCTTGAACCACATGACGCCAGTCTGGACACCACCCCTGAGCCTCAACCGTCAGCAGGTAGAGTGAAAAGAGTCCAGAAGGGCCAACAGGGGTCAGGCAGAAGGGATAAAAGGGATCGAGGAAGGTATGGCATGGTGGCATGAGACAAAAAGGAGACAAGCGGGGATGGCAGCATGATATAGTAAGTGGTAACTGGTGGCATACTTCAAATAAAAAGTGAGATTATTTTTATATGAAACAAAATAAGCAAATTTAGAACAGGTAAGGACTTTATATGTCTATTCTAGTACTGAAGACAAAGGCCCACAAAAATTAAGACCAAAAACATGAATTAGAATCTACGATTCCTGGGAATTCCCTGGTGGTCCAGTGGTTAGGACTCGGCGCTTTCACTGCCTTGGGCCTGGGTTCAATCCCTGGTCGGGAACTAAGATCCCGCAAGCCGCGCAGCACAGCCAAAAAAAAAAAAAAAAAAAAAATCTAGGTTTTCTAACTCTGAGTTCAGAGATTTTTTTTTTGGTCATAAAACAGAGCTCAACTGTCGTTTGTTGTTGTTACCATTATTATTAAAAAGAGGTAACATTTATTAGGTTCTTAACAATGTATCAGGTATTATTATTTTATAATAGGGACACTCTATTAACCTGTGGAATGATATCAGCAAAGTAGAATTTTAAGTTCTTTTTGTGTTTTCCTTTTGTTGATCTATATTTTATGAAATGTATACAGTAAATCTGTATTATCTTTTGTGATTTTAAAATATTTTCAATGTCTCTAAATACATAAATATATTGCTATGATATTTAAACTGTCCTATGGAATTGAAAAAAACACTGGAAAGCTTCATAAATTCATTTCATAAAGATGGTACAACCCTGATACCAAAACCCAAAGAAAGAAAATTACAAATCAATTATGGCTATATCACTGAAAATATTTCTAAAGGTTCAAGTTTGTCTATTTGTTAGCATATAATGCAAAGATGGTTGCAGAGATTTTCCACATATTTTTGCAGCACACTTGGAATGTTCCAATTTAAAATACAGATTACATGGAGTACGAAAATGAACTTTTTGTATTAGAAGGGCCCTCAGAAAGGTGGGCAGTCATCCTCCAGGATAGGTGAATCAGAAGTACATTAGTCAGGGCTCCCTGGAGAAATGGCTGATTCTGGGAATGGTACAAGGAATATATAAAATGAGCTAGGAGCATTCTGTGGTGCCAAAAAATAAGGAAGTGTTTAAAAAACAAATGATGGGGCATGACAAAGGAGCAGAGGGGCCAGCTGAAAGAGTGCCCAACTGCCAAAGACGAAACAATTTGAGCAACAAAATAAAGTATTACTGGACCATAATCCAAAGGATAAAGTAAAAATCCATGAATCCACACTGATACAAGTAAGTGACTGAGTAAATAAATGAATGGAGGAGAATAGACAAATACCCCACATAGAAGAATTCCAAATAATCTATATTTCTCCCTCGAGGCGATGGAGCATAACTTCCGTAAGTGTGGGCTGTGCACAGTGACTTCCTTCTAAAGAGTACACTATGGAAAGGAAGAAAAAAAAGAGTAATTTTGTAGTGGAGAAAACTGGCCAACACTACCTCAGCCAGGTGACCTAAGCTGCATCATCAGTGATAAGTCACGTGAGGAGCCTATACCCTTGCTATGGCACTTAACTTCTGAGGTTTTCCTCCCCAAAACACCTAACAATCTAACCATGAGAAAAACATCAAACAAATCGAAACTGAAGGACATTCCGCAAAATACATAACTGGTACTTCTCGAAACTGTCAAAGTCATCGAAAACAAGGAAATTCTGAGAAACAATCACAGCCAAGAAAAGCCTAAAGAGACACGATGACTAAATGTAATGTGGTACCCTGGATGGGATTCTGAACAAAAAAAGGACATTAGGTAAAAACTAAGGATCTGAATAAAGTATGAACTTTAATTAATAATGTATCAATATTGATTCATTCATTAGCTATAATGTACCACAGTACCATAAGATGTTAACAACAGGAGAAATTTGGTGTGAATATGGCAAACTCTGTACTATCCTTGAAGCTTCTCTGTAAATCTAAAACTATTTTAAAAGTGAAAGTTTAATTTAAAAAAAGGTTCATCGGGTAAAACTGCCCATAACTGCTGTGTGAAAAAAGACACGTGATGTGCATCAAGACTGCTTTAACAAAGGTTTCCAATACTAACTTAGGAGTTAGTTACTAGGGCACGTGTGCAATGGCATGTGGCATGTTCCTGGTAAGTGAGAGGAGGGATTTGAAATTTCTCCAAAGCAACATGAGATTAGGACAAATAATCCTAAACAGAACATTATCACAGCAAATCAGTCAGTGGTAAAGTAAAAGAATAATGTACCATAAACTGATCAGGGCTCAGAAATGGTTCAGTAATTGAAAATCAATTAATATAATTCATTACTTTAAAAATTCAAAGGAGATCCTTTCAAAAATGCTAGTAAACTAGGAACAGGATACATCGTTAACACAGTTGGGATTATTATCTCTAAACTGAAATCCAATCTCAGAGGCTAAATACTATTAAAGTATGAATACCATTAAAGTAGAGAACAGCACAAGGGACTACATAAACATTTTAGAAACTCTAACGCAAAAGACAAAAAGAAAAAACAAGCTATAGATATTTAAAAAGGAGAACTAAAACTACCATTAATTATCATTTATTTCTTGAGAAATCACCCAAAGAATCAACCGAAAAGTCCTAGCATCCCAATTTTGGTCTCCAAACACCAATGTTCACTAAAAGGTATCAGAGCTCCTGGAGAAATAGCTAATTCCAGGTCTGGGATAAGGAATATTCTATATAGTAAGCCTGGTCCATCTTGTGCCAGAAGGCAAGGAAATTTTCCAATGCTAATGGGCTTGTAATAAAAGGACATAGGAATCAGTTTAGAAGCGATCCTACTGGCCAAAAGTTAGGACGTAACTTTGAACATCAAAAAGAATATGATTTTACTTGATCAAAATTTGCTGAATATACCCATCTACACATTACCTGTTCAAGGGAAAAGCAAAAAATGACAACCCATAACCTCACAATGGAAAGATGAGGTTGTCAGCCTCTTAACCAAGTGATCCATCTCAGCATACTAAGAATGAGGCAACCAGACTTTACGTGCCCTCTCATATAATGCAATATAAAATACATAGCAACATCTATCAAGTATTCTTGTCAAAATAGTTTACTGTAATCTAATCAGTCCTTTAAATCTAACTTCCACTTTACAGGAAATACAGGAGATAGAGACATAAGGTAAATGACACCAGGATGCATGGAGACAAATTCAGAAGGTAGGAAGCGCTGCAGGATAAAATTTCTGTCTCTTTACCATGTCTGTGTCATGATGGGGGTTGCAGCTTGGGGGAGCGGGAAGAGGAGTGGTGAGGTCCTTTGCTGTTCTAGATTTTAAAAGACCTAAGTGACATTATAAGCAAATGTAACAGTGCTTGACTGGATCCTGGTTTAAACAAAAAAGCTATTTAAACATTTTGGTAAGACAACTGGGGAAATCTGAGCATGGAGTACACATATTAGATGATATTAAAAAATTACTGAAAATTTTATTAGCTGTATTAATTATATTGGAATTATATAGGAAAATTTCATTAATTTTTAGAGATAACACACTAACGTATTTTAGTATGAAAAGTCAGATATTAGCAATTTTAAAGTAAACACTTAAACCAAAAACACACAAATAAACACACAAGAGTGTGTATGTGTATAAGTGTATCAAGAACTCAATATTTTAAATTTGTCAAAATATTAATTACTATTGATATAACAATGTGCCACGTGTATGGGTATTTATTATACTACTCTCTCTACTCTGTACATTTGGAATTTTTGATAAGAAAGGTTAAAAAACACAATTTGGTAAAGTAGCCAAGTAAAAAATTTAAAAATAACTATACCATTTTTGACAAGGGTGTCAAAACAATTCAATGGGGGGAAAATAGTCTTTTCAACAAATAGTGCTGAGACAGATGAATATCCACGTGCAAAATAAAGTTGGTTCCCTACCTTACACCATATATAAAAATTAACTGAAAATGAATCACAGACCTAAATGTAAGAGACAAAACTCTCAGAAGAAAACATAGGAATAAATCTTCATGACCTAGAATTAGACAACGGTTTCTTACATATGGCACCAAAAGCACAAGAAACAAAGGAAAAAACTGCATAAATCTGACTTCATCAAAATTAAAATTTTTGTGCTTAAAAGAACACCATCAAGAAAGTGAGATGAGGGCTTCCCTGGTGGCGCAGTGGTTCAGAGTCCGCCTGCCAGTGCAGGGGACGCGGGTTCGAGCCCTGGTCTGGGAGGATCCCACATGCCGCGGAGCAACTAGGCCCATGAGCCACAACTACTGAGCCTTAGCGTCTGGAGGCTGTGCTCCACAACAAGAGAGGCCGCGATAGTGAGAGGCCCGCGCACTGCGATGAAGAGTGGCCCTTGCTTGCCACAACTAGAGAAAGCCCTCGCACAGAAACGAAGACCCAACACAGCCAAAAATAAAAATAAATAAATAAATAAATAAAATGGTGAAGTGAAGCTAGATTTAAAAAAAAAAAAAAAAAGTGAGATGACAATGCATGGAATGGGAGAAAATATTTGCAAGTCATATATCTGATAAGCAACTGGTATGAAGAATAAATAAAAAACACAACTGAAAAACAAAAAGTCAAATTACTCAGAAGATGGGCAAAGGGGCTTCCCTGGTGGCGCAGTGGTTGAGAATCTGCCTGCCAATGCAGGGGACACGGGTTCGAGCCCTGGTCTGGGAAGATCCCACATGCCGCGGAGCAACTAAGCCCATGTGCCACAATTACTGAGCCTGCGCGTCTGGAGCCTGTGCTCCGCAACAAGAGAGGCCACGATAGTGAGAGGCCCGTGCACCGCGATGAAGAGTGGCCCCCGCTTGCCACAACTAGAGAAAGCCCTCGCACAAGAAACGAAGACCCAACACAGCCATAAATAAAAATAAAAATAAAAATAAATAAATAAAAATTAAAAAAAAAAAAAAGATGGGCAAAGAATTTAAAGACATTTCCCCAAAGAAGATATACAAATGGTCAATAAGCACATGAAAAATTGCTCAACATCATTAGTCATTAGGGAAATGTAAACCAAAACCACAATGAGATACTTCACACCCATCAGAATGGTGAAAACTATAAAGACTGACAACAATCATTAGGAAGGATGTGGAGAAATTGAAACCCTCAGACACTGCTTATGAAATAGTGCAGTCACTTTGTAAAACAGCTTGGTAGTTCCTTAAAATGTTACACATGGAGTTACCATACGACCCAACAATTCCACTTCTAGTTATATAGCCAACAGAACTAAAAACCTATGTCCACACAAAAACCTGTGCACAAAGGTTCACAGCAGCATTATTCATAACAGCCAAAAAGTGGAAACAACTCAGATGTCTACTGACTGAAAAGTGGATAAATAAAACATGGTATATCCATAAAAAGAAACATTATTTGGCAATAAAAAAAATGAAGAACTGATACATGCTATAACAGATGAAACTCTGAAAGCATTATACTAAGCAAAAGTATACATATTGTATGATTCATTTATAGGAAATATCAATAGGCAAATCCACAGAGAAAGAAAGAAAGAAAGAAAGTAGATTAGTTGTTGACAGGAGCTACAGGGGTAGTGAAGAGCAGCGTAGAATGGGGATTGACTGATAATGGGTATGGGATTTCTTTTTATGGTGATGAAAATGTCTGGAGTCAGGTAGTGGTGATCGTTGCACAACTCTGTGATATACTAAAAACCACTGAGTTGTAAACTTTAAAAGGATGAATTCTACAGTATGTGAATTATATCTCAATAAAGCTGTCATTGAAAAGAAAAAAAGAAGTATATAAGAAATCAATATACCATCAAAATGCACAAAGGAGCAAAAAAAAAAAAAAAAGCACTTTACAAAGGAATACATTCTCACCTTCATTTGAATTCAAAGGCATACATATTTTAAATATAAGATATATTTTACCTATCAAGCTGATAGGTAATAATAATATCTAGGCTGGTGAGAGTACAGGAAAACACGCTTTCTCACAATCTGCTGGTGTTGTATTTGTTACATTGCCTGCAGGAATTTTATAATATATAATCAAAAACCTTTCACAATATATATCAAAAATCTTCAAAAGATCTATATCCTTTGACCTAACTTCTCATTTTAGTAAGTCATCCTAGGAACATAATCAGGAATATATACAAATACTAATCTCAAGAATATTCATTATATTTTTCTAATAAAGAAAACTGTTAGAAAGCCTAAATGTCCCATGATATGGGTAATTTAAATAAATTATGGTAGATCTATGCAATAGAATTATTTGTTTGTCTCTCCCACTTCAGTCTCAGAAAAGGACTATGTCTGAATTGATCAGTGTTGCATCCCTAGCCTCAAACATTGTCCTGGCACATTAACAGACCCTCATTTACACACTATTCATTAAAGTGTTTAATAACACTATTAACATTAAACAGTGTTTAATAATATTGAAAATTTTAAATTCACATTGTTAAACAAAATTTGAGCAGACAACTAATCAAATATAGTATCATTCCATTAATATACACAAAGGCTGACTATATATATACTAAAATGAGCTCCTATAGTCAACAGTGGTTATTTGAGTGGTGGAATTACAGGCAATTTTATTTTATACTTTAAAAAACTTTTATATTCTCCAAACTTCTATGATAAATATGTATCAGTTTTATAATCACACATACAAAATACTATTATAAAATAATATGTTCCAATAATTCTTATTTTTTAAAAATTAACTCTTACCCTTAATGTCACTACTCGTGCTTTGGGGTTTCGAATAGATGGTCCCGCTGATACATAAGCAGCTGTGTCAATTTCAATTGGAAAATGCTTCCTGCATTTCTCATCACTGTCTAATGCAGCTGGCCACTCGGTGCAAAAATCTAAGAATTAAAAAAAATTATCTCATTTACAGTTTTGTAAGTAAATTCTCCTTATAATGTATGCTACCCAACAAAATCAAATTATTGAGGGAGATCACCTTTCAAGATACATGAAATGAAACATGAAATGAAAGAACAGATTCTCTTCTGCACTTACATATACATCATCATCCTGCATGCGTCCCTTTTCTTCCTAAGTGAATACTAATTAGGGAATTTAATTAAGGGAATGATTTGGATAGTTCAGGTTTGGCGGGGAGCAGTTAAAAGGGAGCTATGACTTGATGGAAGTTTATTATAGCTTTGCACATATCTGTTATGAGACAGTTTATTTCCTCGCCAACTAAAACCAAGCAGTTCATAGTGCCCTGAGAATTATTGTTTTTGAAAAGGCAACAAATAATATTAATTCACACCCAAATAAAGGTTACTAAAAATCAGCTGAAGGGAAGTGAAAGAAGCTCTGAAAAAACTCTAAGAGGGAATTCCCTGGAGGTCCAGTGGTTAGGACTCGGCGTTTTCCCTGCTGTGGCCTGGGTTCAATCCCTGGTCAGGGAACTAAGATCCAGCAAGCCTCGCGGCACAGCCACAAAAAATAAAGAAGCTCTACTGAGATGTGGTCAACCTTCTTTCAGAAACTGAGTTCAATAGGGCCTCTAACTATAACAGGTACAAAAGTCTCGGTCACCTTTAAAGGATCCTTCCAGTAATTCATGTCTCTTCGATGTGACTTCTGAGCCACTGGGGCTCAAGGGAAAAAGGAACAGACTTGTCCTCACCTTCAGGCAAGACAGCGAGCCTAGAGAGGAGTGGGTCTGGCTCTGAGACCTGGGCTACAACCGCAAGTTCCAAGCACTGAGAACACTGCTCACAGCACAGATGAGAACACTGCTCACAGCACAGACGTGTAAACTCAGGCCTCAAATGAAAAACAAATCTTTAAAGGACAAGAGAGAACTCCCAGCCTCCCGCAGCTATCAGTACTACTAGTATTGAGGGACTTCATAGGTGGGCAGCTGATTTTATTTTGCCCTATTCCTATCAAGTTAGCGTGGTACAGGGCTCTCAGCTGGGGATGAAAACTTCTGGCGTTATCAGGTTCCCCTCAATAGAAACCTCATTTCCTAAATAGCCTCATTCTAAGAAAAAGTAATCGGTTTCTTAGGTCAAACACATTAGACCCCATGGATCCGTGCTTTCTCCAATAACATTTTCCCTCAGCTAACAACTTTCTTATAATAAGCACTATATTTAGCTCCCATTTAGGCTTTAATATCAGTCAGCAAAATGTCACTCTGGATTACAGAGACTTCCCAAGATCTGGGACTAAATATACGTTAGCAAATTAAGTATAGCTCACACCATTCCCTAAAAACTGTGTTTAAGAGATCAATACTCACACACTTTGAGGGGAAAGAAATATCTTTGCCATTAAGAACATTTTGACATTTAAATAAAATGAACAGAGCAAAATTACTGAGGTTAAATTTCATTCCCATTATGAACTAATTCCAGTTTCCTGTACTGTAAGATGCAACACTGCCAGGCACTTTATAAGACAGACTAGTTTGGGGAATTTTATAAGTTACTGGATTTGTACCGACTTTTTTTTTTTTTTTAAACTTTGGGTAAGTCATTTCAATCACCAGATGATAATTACAGCTTTTAAATTAAATTACCTGATTATATGTTCAAGAAAACACAGCCAACTGAAAAGTACATAATAGACCCCTATTAGCCTTTTATTCATCTGATAGGTAGAGCAACAGACTAGACTTCAGAAGACCTTTGTTTTTACTTAACTTCTGCCACGATTATTAAAGTTTTGGTAAATTACCTAACTCTCCTGTGCTTCAAATTTTCCATTTGCAAGTTAGATACAAAATTTGAAGTGACCTACTTGAAAGAAAACTGAGAAGAAATATTTGAAAAGCCTCTGAGTTATTTGGAAGATACAAACTAAATCTAGAAGCTGGCAAAAGTGTAATTAAGGAAAGATTAAAACATTCACTTAAATACTGTAAAATATAATGCTACTCTTCTAAATATGTTGTATGAAAGCCTTTCATTTGAAAATTATTAAGTATTTTAGAACTACCTCATTACAATGACCAGTTTCTAAATTATAAATGCACATTTAAAAATATTGTTTAAAAAGGAAAAAAACTGAATTTATCACAGGGTAATGCATTTGTTAACTGTCTTTACAAAGGATCAAAAAATGATACATGATTTGTGTCATATGGGGCACAAATGTGCAACGGTGATCTGTGTCAGTCTAATATCAGGCTAATATCAACAAATATAGAAACATACAAAGGGACAGAAATGCATCCTAATGTCCCAAAACAAAAGACCACATAAATGAATGAAAATAGCAAGAGATTTTTCTTCCCTCATTTCAAGAGTAAGGTTATTATTCCTACTTTTTAGCCCTCCTTTTAAAACCTCTTTATTTTCTCTTCTTCCTCATGATTTTCAATGGAAGGCCCTCCCAGGAGCTCAAATTTCATCATAATCATGTTCACTAACTTATTTCTCTTTTTAGCATAATCAGGCTACCTGTGAAGTGTCTACGTTTCATTTTCTTTCCTGAAAAGCCTTAACAAGTATACTGAGCATGTATACATCACCTTTAAATCAGCATAAATTTAAGACTTCAAAGGTACTAACTCTTGCATTGAACTACATAATCAATAAGTAATAGCTACAAACCTAAAACAACTCAAATTTGCTTACCTATATATAGTCCAATAAAACTAGAACAGAAATTGAATTGGAATATTGTACATATTATGAACCATGAACAAAAAGTGCTCTTTGCCTTTACCTCCATATATGTGGAAAGAAGAAAGATGGTAGTACAGGTGAGTAAAATCTCTATACAACTAGCAATCAACAGATATCGTTGAAATTTAATAAGTCTAGAAATGGAGGTATAATCATATTCAGGTGATTAGTTACATTTTATATATATCAAACTATACATATAATTTACATGTATATATACTATGTATAGAGTATATATAACATATATTCTTTATGTATGTGTTTAAAGAATATATAAAATTATACACACACACACACAAATAATAAGACCTAACTAATGATGAAAAGAGAACACGTCTGGAATGAGGGGCCAGGGAGGGAAAGGAGAAGCAAGAGACTATTACTTTTCACCATCAGCTCTTGTACTATTTAATTTTACCATAGGTATATATCACTTCTAAGTTCCTTAAAATTTTGAACAATTTCTTCAAGATAACCCTTTTCTGCAAAGTATCCCATTACTGGCTCCACTGACTATTCAGCTACTCAGCATCCTTCTACACTATCTTCAGTTTGGACCATATTGATTTGCATCTGTTAACACTCTACAATATTTTCTTCAGCCTTTTTATGTATATGCTTTCTATAATTCAACAATAAGTCCCTATCCTACCTGAGCCAGGATTATGGTTTCTGATCCCCAGAACTTATTCAGCAGATAACTGCAAGTTTGTACTCTTTGAAGATCTCCCTTTTCCCTCCACTCCTCAGTCCCTGGTAACCACCACCCTACCCTATTTCTATGACCTCAGATTTTTCAGATTTCAAATATAAGTGATAATTATACAGTATTTGTCATGCTGTCTGACATATTCCACTTAGCATAATGCCCTCAAGGTCCATCCACATCGTCACAAATGGCAGGATGTCCTTCTTTCTTGTGACTGAATAATATTCCATTGTTCGTGCATGCATGTGTGTGCGTGTGCGTGTATACACCACATCATCTTTAGCCATTCATCCATCCACCGATGAACACTTAGGTTGTTTCCATATCTTGACTGTTGTGAATAATGTTGCAGTGAACATGGGAGTTGAGATATCTCTTCAATATTCTGTCTTCATTTCCTTTGGATACATACCAAGAAGTGGGATTGCTGGATCATACAGCAGTTCTATTTTTAATTTTTTGAGGACCCTTCATACTGTTCTCCACAGTGGCTGCAACAATTTGCATTCCTACCAACAGTGCACGAGGGTCCCCTTTTCTCCACGTCCCCATCAACACTTGTTATCTCATCTTCCTGATGACAGTCATTTTAACAGGTACTGTGGTTTTGATTTTTTTTTTTTTTTGATTTTGATTTCCCTGATGATTAGTGAAGTTGAGAATCTTTTCATGTACTCACTGGCCATTTGTATGTCTTCTTTGGAAAAATGTCTATTTGATTCTTCTGCCCATTTTAAAATCAGATTGTTTTTTTACTATTCAGTTATATGAGTTCTTTATGTATTTTGGATATTAACCCTTATCAGATATATGATTTGCAAATATTTTCTGCCATTCCACAGATTGTCTTTTCATTTCACTGATGGTTTCCTTTGCTGTGCAGAAGCTTTTTAGTTTGAGGTAGTCCCACTTGCTACCTATTTTTGCTTCTGTTGCCTTTGCTTTAGGTGTCAAATTCCAAAAAATCATTGCCAAGATGAATGTCAAGAAGCTTACACCCAATGTTTTCCTCTAGGAGTTTTATGATCTCAGGTCTTATGTTCAAGTTTTTAATTCACGTCAAGTTGATTTTTGTGTATAGTGTTAAAAATGTGGTCCAGTTTCATTCTTCTACATGTGTCTGTCCAGTTTTCCCAACATTTATTGAAGAAACTATCCTTTCCTGCTTAAATATTTTTGGCTCTTTTGTCATAAATTAATTAACCAAATATACATGAGTTTATTTTGGAGCTCTCTGTTCTGTTCCACTGATCTATATGTCTGTTTCATGACAATAACATACTGTTTTGATTACTACTATCGCTTTGTAATATAGTTTGAAATCAGGATGTGTGATGCCTCCAGCTTTGTTCTTCTTTCTCAATATTGCTTTGGCTATTTGAGGTCTTTTGTGGTTCTGTACAAATCTTAGGAGTTTGTTCCATTTCTGTGAAAAACACCATTGGAATTTTGACAGGGATTACACTGAATCTGTAGATTGCTTTGGGTTTTATGGACATTTTAACAATATTAATTCTTCCAATCCATATCTTACACTTATTTGTGTCTTCTTCAATTTCTTTCATCAATATTTTACAGTTTTCAGTGTACAGATCTTTCACCCCCTTGGTTAAAAGTATACTCTTATTTTGCGTTCATGTATTTTGTTTTTATTTTATTTCTTCCAGTTTTACTGAGATATAATTGGCACACAGCACTATATAAGTTTAAGGTGTACAGCATCATGATCTGACTTGCATAAACCATGAAATGATGATCACAAGGAAGTCAGTGAACATCCATCAACTCATACAGATACAAAATTAAACAAATAGAAAAAAAATTTGTTTTCCTTGTTATAAGTACTCTTAGGATTTATTCTCTTAACAACTTTCATACAGAACATATAGCAGTATTAATTATATTTATTATGTTGTACCTTATATCCCTAGTATTTAGTTACCTTATAACTGGAAGTCTGTACCTTTTGACTGCCTTCATTCAATTCCCCCTCCCCTGACCCAGTATTTTATTCTTTTTGATGCTATTGTAAATAAAAGTATTTTCTTAATTTCTCTTTTAAGAAAAAGAGAAATTTAATTTACAAATTTAAAATTAAATTACATTAAAATTTAAAATTAAATTACATTTAAATTTTAAACTAAATTAAATTACAAATTTAAAAAATCTCTCTTTCTGAACTCCCATGTGCACCACAGAAAATGCAACTGATTTTTGATACCGACTTTGTATCCTGCAACTTTACTGAATTCGTTTATTAATTTTAATAGTTTTTTGGGAGCCTTTCAGATTTTCTATGTATAAGATAATGTCCTCAGCAAGTAAAGACAATTTTACTTCTTCCTTTCCAATGTGAATGCCTT